>NW_027284846.1:0-14905 GCF_046629955.1 Centroberyx affinis | reverse complement strand
TGACTGAAGACAGTGAGAGCAGCGAGATTGGAGGAGAGGGACGGCGAAATGGGCCGCGCCACACATTTCTGAGATCTGGCTCACAAGCTGACTGAACACAGTGAGCGCAGCGCGATTTGAGTGAGGGACGGCGAATTTGGCCGCGCCACACATTTCTCCGACCGAAAAGGCTGAAATGGCTGCCGGCTCACAAACTGACTGAAGACAGTGAGAGCAGCGAGATTGGAGGAGAGGGACGGCGAAATGGGCCGCGCCACACATTTCTGAGATCTGGCTCACAAGCTGACTGAACACAGTGAGCGCAGCGCGATTTGAGTGAGGGACGGCGAATTTGGCCGCGCCACACATTTCTCCGACCGAAAAGGCTGAAATGGCTGCCGGCTCACAAACTGACTGAAGACAGTGAGAGCAGCGAGATTGGAGGAGAGGGACGGCGAAATGGGCCGCGCCACACATTTCTGAGATCTGGCTCACAAGCTGACTGAACACAGTGAGCGCAGCGCGATTTGAGTGAGGGACGGCGAATTTGGCCGCGCCACACATTTCTCCGACCGAAAAGGCTGAAATGGCTGCCGGCTCACAAACTGACTGAAGACAGTGAGAGCAGCGAGATTGGAGGAGAGGGACGGCGAAATGGGCCGCGCCACACATTTCTGAGATCTGGCTCACAAGCTGACTGAACACAGTGAGCGCAGCGCGATTTGAGTGAGGGACGGCGAATTTGGCCGCGCCACACATTTCTCCGACCGAAAAGGCTGAAATGGCTGCCGGCTCACAAACTGACTGAAGACAGTGAGAGCAGCGAGATTGGAGGAGAGGGACGGCGAAATGGGCCGCGCCACACATTTCTGAGATCTGGCTCACAAGCTGACTGAACACAGTGAGAGCAGCGCGATTTGAGTGAGGGACGGCGAATTTGGCCGCGCCACACATTTCTCCGACCGAAAAGGCTGAAATGGCTGCCGGCTCACAAACTGACTGAAGACAGTGAGAGCAGCGAGATTGGAGGAGAGGGACGGCGAAATGGGCCGCGCCACACATTTCTGAGATCTGGCTCACAAGCTGACTGAACACAGTGAGAGCAGCGCGATTTGAGTGAGGGACGGCGAATTTGGCCGCGCCACACATTTCTCCGACCGAAAAGGCTGAAATGGCTGCCGGCTCACAAACTGACTGAAGACAGTGAGAGCAGCGAGATTGGAGGAGAGGGACGGCGAAATGGGCCGCGCCACACATTTCTGAGATCTGGCTCACAAGCTGACTGAACACAGTGAGAGCAGCGCGATTTGAGTGAGGGACGGCGAATTTGGCCGCGCCACACATTTCTCCGACCGAAAAGGCTGAAATGGCTGCCGGCTCACAAACTGACTGAAGACAGTGAGAGCAGCGAGATTGGAGGAGAGGGACGGCGAAATGGGCCGCGCCACACATTTCTGAGATCTGGCTCACAAGCTGACTGAACACAGTGAGAGCAGCGCGATTTGAGTGAGGGACGGCGAATTTGGCCGCGCCACACATTTCTCCGACCGAAAAGGCTGAAATGGCTGCCGGCTCACAAACTGACTGAAGACAGTGAGAGCAGCGAGATTGGAGGAGAGGGACGGCGAAATGGGCCGCGCCACACATTTCTGAGATCTGGCTCACAAGCTGACTGAACACAGTGAGAGCAGCGCGATTTGAGTGAGGGACGGCGAATTTGGCCGCGCCACACATTTCTCCGACCGAAAAGGCTGAAATGGCTGCCGGCTCACAAACTGACTGAAGACAGTGAGAGCAGCGAGATTGGAGGAGAGGGACGGCGAAATGGGCCGCGCCACACATTTCTGAGATCTGGCTCACAAGCTGACTGAACACAGTGAGAGCAGCGCGATTTGAGTGAGGGACGGCGAATTTGGCCGCGCCACACATTTCTCCGACCGAAAAGGCTGAAATGGCTGCCGGCTCACAAACTGACTGAAGACAGTGAGAGCAGCGAGATTGGAGGAGAGGGACGGCGAAATGGGCCGCGCCACACATTTCTGAGATCTGGCTCACAAGCTGACTGAACACAGTGAGAGCAGCGCGATTTGAGTGAGGGACGGCGAATTTGGCCGCGCCACACATTTCTCCGACCGAAAAGGCTGAAATGGCTGCCGGCTCACAAACTGACTGAAGACAGTGAGAGCAGCGAGATTGGAGGAGAGGGACGGCGAAATGGGCCGCGCCACACATTTCTGAGATCTGGCTCACAAGCTGACTGAACACAGTGAGAGCAGCGCGATTTGAGTGAGGGACGGCGAATTTGGCCGCGCCACACATTTCTCCGACCGAAAAGGCTGAAATGGCTGCCGGCTCACAAACTGACTGAAGACAGTGAGAGCAGCGAGATTGGAGGAGAGGGACGGCGAAATGGGCCGCGCCACACATTTCTGAGATCTGGCTCACAAGCTGACTGAACACAGTGAGAGCAGCGCGATTTGAGTGAGGGACGGCGAATTTGGCCGCGCCACACATTTCTCCGACCGAAAAGGCTGAAATGGCTGCCGGCTCACAAACTGACTGAAGACAGTGAGAGCAGCGAGATTGGAGGAGAGGGACGGCGAAATGGGCCGCGCCACACATTTCTGAGATCTGGCTCACAAGCTGACTGAACACAGTGAGAGCAGCGCGATTTGAGTGAGGGACGGCGAATTTGGCCGCGCCACACATTTCTCCGACCGAAAAGGCTGAAATGGCTGCCGGCTCACAAACTGACTGAAGACAGTGAGAGCAGCGAGATTGGAGGAGAGGGACGGCGAAATGGGCCGCGCCACACATTTCTGAGATCTGGCTCACAAGCTGACTGAACACAGTGAGCGCAGCGCGATTTGAGTGAGGGACGGCGAATTTGGCCGCGCCACACATTTCTCCGACCGAAAAGGCTGAAATGGCTGCCGGCTCACAAACTGACTGAAGACAGTGAGAGCAGCGAGATTGGAGGAGAGGGACGGCGAAATGGGCCGCGCCACACATTTCTGAGATCTGGCTCACAAGCTGACTGAACACAGTGAGAGCAGCGCGATTTGAGTGAGGGACGGCGAATTTGGCCGCGCCACACATTTCTCCGACCGAAAAGGCTGAAATGGCTGCCGGCTCACAAACTGACTGAAGACAGTGAGAGCAGCGAGATTGGAGGAGAGGGACGGCGAAATGGGCCGCGCCACACATTTCTGAGATCTGGCTCACAAGCTGACTGAACACAGTGAGAGCAGCGCGATTTGAGTGAGGGACGGCGAATTTGGCCGCGCCACACATTTCTCCGACCGAAAAGGCTGAAATGGCTGCCGGCTCACAAACTGACTGAAGACAGTGAGAGCAGCGAGATTGGAGGAGAGGGACGGCGAAATGGGCCGCGCCACACATTTCTGAGATCTGGCTCACAAGCTGACTGAACACAGTGAGAGCAGCGCGATTTGAGTGAGGGACGGCGAATTTGGCCGCGCCACACATTTCTCCGACCGAAAAGGCTGAAATGGCTGCCGGCTCACAAACTGACTGAAGACAGTGAGAGCAGCGAGATTGGAGGAGAGGGACGGCGAAATGGGCCGCGCCACACATTTCTGAGATCTGGCTCACAAGCTGACTGAACACAGTGAGAGCAGCGCGATTTGAGTGAGGGACGGCGAATTTGGCCGCGCCACACATTTCTCCGACCGAAAAGGCTGAAATGGCTGCCGGCTCACAAACTGACTGAAGACAGTGAGAGCAGCGAGATTGGAGGAGAGGGACGGCGAAATGGGCCGCGCCACACATTTCTGAGATCTGGCTCACAAGCTGACTGAACACAGTGAGAGCAGCGCGATTTGAGTGAGGGACGGCGAATTTGGCCGCGCCACACATTTCTCCGACCGAAAAGGCTGAAATGGCTGCCGGCTCACAAACTGACTGAAGACAGTGAGAGCAGCGAGATTGGAGGAGAGGGACGGCGAAATGGGCCGCGCCACACATTTCTGAGATCTGGCTCACAAGCTGACTGAACACAGTGAGAGCAGCGCGATTTGAGTGAGGGACGGCGAATTTGGCCGCGCCACACATTTCTCCGACCGAAAAGGCTGAAATGGCTGCCGGCTCACAAACTGACTGAAGACAGTGAGAGCAGCGAGATTGGAGGAGAGGGACGGCGAAATGGGCCGCGCCACACATTTCTGAGATCTGGCTCACAAGCTGACTGAACACAGTGAGAGCAGCGCGATTTGAGTGAGGGACGGCGAATTTGGCCGCGCCACACATTTCTCCGACCGAAAAGGCTGAAATGGCTGCCGGCTCACAAACTGACTGAAGACAGTGAGAGCAGCGAGATTGGAGGAGAGGGACGGCGAAATGGGCCGCGCCACACATTTCTGAGATCTGGCTCACAAGCTGACTGAACACAGTGAGAGCAGCGCGATTTGAGTGAGGGACGGCGAATTTGGCCGCGCCACACATTTCTCCGACCGAAAAGGCTGAAATGGCTGCCGGCTCACAAACTGACTGAAGACAGTGAGAGCAGCGAGATTGGAGGAGAGGGACGGCGAAATGGGCCGCGCCACACATTTCTGAGATCTGGCTCACAAGCTGACTGAACACAGTGAGAGCAGCGCGATTTGAGTGAGGGACGGCGAATTTGGCCGCGCCACACATTTCTCCGACCGAAAAGGCTGAAATGGCTGCCGGCTCACAAACTGACTGAAGACAGTGAGAGCAGCGAGATTGGAGGAGAGGGACGGCGAAATGGGCCGCGCCACACATTTCTGAGATCTGGCTCACAAGCTGACTGAACACAGTGAGAGCAGCGCGATTTGAGTGAGGGACGGCGAATTTGGCCGCGCCACACATTTCTCCGACCGAAAAGGCTGAAATGGCTGCCGGCTCACAAACTGACTGAAGACAGTGAGAGCAGCGAGATTGGAGGAGAGGGACGGCGAAATGGGCCGCGCCACACATTTCTGAGATCTGGCTCACAAGCTGACTGAACACAGTGAGAGCAGCGCGATTTGAGTGAGGGACGGCGAATTTGGCCGCGCCACACATTTCTCCGACCGAAAAGGCTGAAATGGCTGCCGGCTCACAAACTGACTGAAGACAGTGAGAGCAGCGAGATTGGAGGAGAGGGACGGCGAAATGGGCCGCGCCACACATTTCTGAGATCTGGCTCACAAGCTGACTGAACACAGTGAGAGCAGCGCGATTTGAGTGAGGGACGGCGAATTTGGCCGCGCCACACATTTCTCCGACCGAAAAGGCTGAAATGGCTGCCGGCTCACAAACTGACTGAAGACAGTGAGAGCAGCGAGATTGGAGGAGAGGGACGGCGAAATGGGCCGCGCCACACATTTCTGAGATCTGGCTCACAAGCTGACTGAACACAGTGAGAGCAGCGCGATTTGAGTGAGGGACGGCGAATTTGGCCGCGCCACACATTTCTCCGACCGAAAAGGCTGAAATGGCTGCCGGCTCACAAACTGACTGAAGACAGTGAGAGCAGCGAGATTGGAGGAGAGGGACGGCGAAATGGGCCGCGCCACACATTTCTGAGATCTGGCTCACAAGCTGACTGAACACAGTGAGAGCAGCGCGATTTGAGTGAGGGACGGCGAATTTGGCCGCGCCACACATTTCTCCGACCGAAAAGGCTGAAATGGCTGCCGGCTCACAAACTGACTGAAGACAGTGAGAGCAGCGAGATTGGAGGAGAGGGACGGCGAAATGGGCCGCGCCACACATTTCTGAGATCTGGCTCACAAGCTGACTGAACACAGTGAGAGCAGCGCGATTTGAGTGAGGGACGGCGAATTTGGCCGCGCCACACATTTCTCCGACCGAAAAGGCTGAAATGGCTGCCGGCTCACAAACTGACTGAAGACAGTGAGAGCAGCGAGATTGGAGGAGAGGGACGGCGAAATGGGCCGCGCCACACATTTCTGAGATCTGGCTCACAAGCTGACTGAACACAGTGAGAGCAGCGCGATTTGAGTGAGGGACGGCGAATTTGGCCGCGCCACACATTTCTCCGACCGAAAAGGCTGAAATGGCTGCCGGCTCACAAACTGACTGAAGACAGTGAGAGCAGCGAGATTGGAGGAGAGGGACGGCGAAATGGGCCGCGCCACACATTTCTGAGATCTGGCTCACAAGCTGACTGAACACAGTGAGAGCAGCGCGATTTGAGTGAGGGACGGCGAATTTGGCCGCGCCACACATTTCTCCGACCGAAAAGGCTGAAATGGCTGCCGGCTCACAAACTGACTGAAGACAGTGAGAGCAGCGAGATTGGAGGAGAGGGACGGCGAAATGGGCCGCGCCACACATTTCTGAGATCTGGCTCACAAGCTGACTGAACACAGTGAGAGCAGCGCGATTTGAGTGAGGGACGGCGAATTTGGCCGCGCCACACATTTCTCCGACCGAAAAGGCTGAAATGGCTGCCGGCTCACAAACTGACTGAAGACAGTGAGAGCAGCGAGATTGGAGGAGAGGGACGGCGAAATGGGCCGCGCCACACATTTCTGAGATCTGGCTCACAAGCTGACTGAACACAGTGAGAGCAGCGCGATTTGAGTGAGGGACGGCGAATTTGGCCGCGCCACACATTTCTCCGACCGAAAAGGCTGAAATGGCTGCCGGCTCACAAACTGACTGAAGACAGTGAGAGCAGCGAGATTGGAGGAGAGGGACGGCGAAATGGGCCGCGCCACACATTTCTGAGATCTGGCTCACAAGCTGACTGAACACAGTGAGAGCAGCGCGATTTGAGTGAGGGACGGCGAATTTGGCCGCGCCACACATTTCTCCGACCGAAAAGGCTGAAATGGCTGCCGGCTCACAAACTGACTGAAGACAGTGAGAGCAGCGAGATTGGAGGAGAGGGACGGCGAAATGGGCCGCGCCACACATTTCTGAGATCTGGCTCACAAGCTGACTGAACACAGTGAGAGCAGCGCGATTTGAGTGAGGGACGGCGAATTTGGCCGCGCCACACATTTCTCCGACCGAAAAGGCTGAAATGGCTGCCGGCTCACAAACTGACTGAAGACAGTGAGAGCAGCGAGATTGGAGGAGAGGGACGGCGAAATGGGCCGCGCCACACATTTCTGAGATCTGGCTCACAAGCTGACTGAACACAGTGAGAGCAGCGCGATTTGAGTGAGGGACGGCGAATTTGGCCGCGCCACACATTTCTCCGACCGAAAAGGCTGAAATGGCTGCCGGCTCACAAACTGACTGAAGACAGTGAGAGCAGCGAGATTGGAGGAGAGGGACGGCGAAATGGGCCGCGCCACACATTTCTGAGATCTGGCTCACAAGCTGACTGAACACAGTGAGAGCAGCGCGATTTGAGTGAGGGACGGCGAATTTGGCCGCGCCACACATTTCTCCGACCGAAAAGGCTGAAATGGCTGCCGGCTCACAAACTGACTGAAGACAGTGAGAGCAGCGAGATTGGAGGAGAGGGACGGCGAAATGGGCCGCGCCACACATTTCTGAGATCTGGCTCACAAGCTGACTGAACACAGTGAGCGCAGCGCGATTTGAGTGAGGGACGGCGAATTTGGCCGCGCCACACATTTCTCCGACCGAAAAGGCTGAAATGGCTGCCGGCTCACAAACTGACTGAAGACAGTGAGAGCAGCGAGATTGGAGGAGAGGGACGGCGAAATGGGCCGCGCCACACATTTCTGAGATCTGGCTCACAAGCTGACTGAACACAGTGAGCGCAGCGCGATTTGAGTGAGGGACGGCGAATTTGGCCGCGCCACACATTTCTCCGACCGAAAAGGCTGAAATGGCTGCCGGCTCACAAACTGACTGAAGACAGTGAGAGCAGCGAGATTGGAGGAGAGGGACGGCGAAATGGGCCGCGCCACACATTTCTGAGATCTGGCTCACAAGCTGACTGAACACAGTGAGCGCAGCGCGATTTGAGTGAGGGACGGCGAATTTGGCCGCGCCACACATTTCTCCGACCGAAAAGGCTGAAATGGCTGCCGGCTCACAAACTGACTGAAGACAGTGAGAGCAGCGAGATTGGAGGAGAGGGACGGCGAAATGGGCCGCGCCACACATTTCTGAGATCTGGCTCACAAGCTGACTGAACACAGTGAGCGCAGCGCGATTTGAGTGAGGGACGGCGAATTTGGCCGCGCCACACATTTCTCCGACCGAAAAGGCTGAAATGGCTGCCGGCTCACAAACTGACTGAAGACAGTGAGAGCAGCGAGATTGGAGGAGAGGGACGGCGAAATGGGCCGCGCCACACATTTCTGAGATCTGGCTCACAAGCTGACTGAACACAGTGAGCGCAGCGCGATTTGAGTGAGGGACGGCGAATTTGGCCGCGCCACACATTTCTCCGACCGAAAAGGCTGAAATGGCTGCCGGCTCACAAACTGACTGAAGACAGTGAGAGCAGCGAGATTGGAGGAGAGGGACGGCGAAATGGGCCGCGCCACACATTTCTGAGATCTGGCTCACAAGCTGACTGAACACAGTGAGCGCAGCGCGATTTGAGTGAGGGACGGCGAATTTGGCCGCGCCACACATTTCTCCGACCGAAAAGGCTGAAATGGCTGCCGGCTCACAAACTGACTGAAGACAGTGAGAGCAGCGAGATTGGAGGAGAGGGACGGCGAAATGGGCCGCGCCACACATTTCTGAGATCTGGCTCACAAGCTGACTGAACACAGTGAGCGCAGCGCGATTTGAGTGAGGGACGGCGAATTTGGCCGCGCCACACATTTCTCCGACCGAAAAGGCTGAAATGGCTGCCGGCTCACAAACTGACTGAAGACAGTGAGAGCAGCGAGATTGGAGGAGAGGGACGGCGAAATGGGCCGCGCCACACATTTCTGAGATCTGGCTCACAAGCTGACTGAACACAGTGAGCGCAGCGCGATTTGAGTGAGGGACGGCGAATTTGGCCGCGCCACACATTTCTCCGACCGAAAAGGCTGAAATGGCTGCCGGCTCACAAACTGACTGAAGACAGTGAGAGCAGCGAGATTGGAGGAGAGGGACGGCGAAATGGGCCGCGCCACACATTTCTGAGATCTGGCTCACAAGCTGACTGAACACAGTGAGCGCAGCGCGATTTGAGTGAGGGACGGCGAATTTGGCCGCGCCACACATTTCTCCGACCGAAAAGGCTGAAATGGCTGCCGGCTCACAAACTGACTGAAGACAGTGAGAGCAGCGAGATTGGAGGAGAGGGACGGCGAAATGGGCCGCGCCACACATTTCTGAGATCTGGCTCACAAGCTGACTGAACACAGTGAGCGCAGCGCGATTTGAGTGAGGGACGGCGAATTTGGCCGCGCCACACATTTCTCCGACCGAAAAGGCTGAAATGGCTGCCGGCTCACAAACTGACTGAAGACAGTGAGAGCAGCGAGATTGGAGGAGAGGGACGGCGAAATGGGCCGCGCCACACATTTCTGAGATCTGGCTCACAAGCTGACTGAACACAGTGAGCGCAGCGCGATTTGAGTGAGGGACGGCGAATTTGGCCGCGCCACACATTTCTCCGACCGAAAAGGCTGAAATGGCTGCCGGCTCACAAACTGACTGAAGACAGTGAGAGCAGCGAGATTGGAGGAGAGGGACGGCGAAATGGGCCGCGCCACACATTTCTGAGATCTGGCTCACAAGCTGACTGAACACAGTGAGCGCAGCGCGATTTGAGTGAGGGACGGCGAATTTGGCCGCGCCACACATTTCTCCGACCGAAAAGGCTGAAATGGCTGCCGGCTCACAAACTGACTGAAGACAGTGAGAGCAGCGAGATTGGAGGAGAGGGACGGCGAAATGGGCCGCGCCACACATTTCTGAGATCTGGCTCACAAGCTGACTGAACACAGTGAGCGCAGCGCGATTTGAGTGAGGGACGGCGAATTTGGCCGCGCCACACATTTCTCCGACCGAAAAGGCTGAAATGGCTGCCGGCTCACAAACTGACTGAAGACAGTGAGAGCAGCGAGATTGGAGGAGAGGGACGGCGAAATGGGCCGCGCCACACATTTCTGAGATCTGGCTCACAAGCTGACTGAACACAGTGAGCGCAGCGCGATTTGAGTGAGGGACGGCGAATTTGGCCGCGCCACACATTTCTCCGACCGAAAAGGCTGAAATGGCTGCCGGCTCACAAACTGACTGAAGACAGTGAGAGCAGCGAGATTGGAGGAGAGGGACGGCGAAATGGGCCGCGCCACACATTTCTGAGATCTGGCTCACAAGCTGACTGAACACAGTGAGCGCAGCGCGATTTGAGTGAGGGACGGCGAATTTGGCCGCGCCACACATTTCTCCGACCGAAAAGGCTGAAATGGCTGCCGGCTCACAAACTGACTGAAGACAGTGAGAGCAGCGAGATTGGAGGAGAGGGACGGCGAAATGGGCCGCGCCACACATTTCTGAGATCTGGCTCACAAGCTGACTGAACACAGTGAGCGCAGCGCGATTTGAGTGAGGGACGGCGAATTTGGCCGCGCCACACATTTCTCCGACCGAAAAGGCTGAAATGGCTGCCGGCTCACAAACTGACTGAAGACAGTGAGAGCAGCGAGATTGGAGGAGAGGGACGGCGAAATGGGCCGCGCCACACATTTCTGAGATCTGGCTCACAAGCTGACTGAACACAGTGAGCGCAGCGCGATTTGAGTGAGGGACGGCGAATTTGGCCGCGCCACACATTTCTCCGACCGAAAAGGCTGAAATGGCTGCCGGCTCACAAACTGACTGAAGACAGTGAGAGCAGCGAGATTGGAGGAGAGGGACGGCGAAATGGGCCGCGCCACACATTTCTGAGATCTGGCTCACAAGCTGACTGAACACAGTGAGCGCAGCGCGATTTGAGTGAGGGACGGCGAATTTGGCCGCGCCACACATTTCTCCGACCGAAAAGGCTGAAATGGCTGCCGGCTCACAAACTGACTGAAGACAGTGAGAGCAGCGAGATTGGAGGAGAGGGACGGCGAAATGGGCCGCGCCACACATTTCTGAGATCTGGCTCACAAGCTGACTGAACACAGTGAGCGCAGCGCGATTTGAGTGAGGGACGGCGAATTTGGCCGCGCCACACATTTCTCCGACCGAAAAGGCTGAAATGGCTGCCGGCTCACAAACTGACTGAAGACAGTGAGAGCAGCGAGATTGGAGGAGAGGGACGGCGAAATGGGCCGCGCCACACATTTCTGAGATCTGGCTCACAAGCTGACTGAACACAGTGAGCGCAGCGCGATTTGAGTGAGGGACGGCGAATTTGGCCGCGCCACACATTTCTCCGACCGAAAAGGCTGAAATGGCTGCCGGCTCACAAACTGACTGAAGACAGTGAGAGCAGCGAGATTGGAGGAGAGGGACGGCGAAATGGGCCGCGCCACACATTTCTGAGATCTGGCTCACAAGCTGACTGAACACAGTGAGCGCAGCGCGATTTGAGTGAGGGACGGCGAATTTGGCCGCGCCACACATTTCTCCGACCGAAAAGGCTGAAATGGCTGCCGGCTCACAAACTGACTGAAGACAGTGAGAGCAGCGAGATTGGAGGAGAGGGACGGCGAAATGGGCCGCGCCACACATTTCTGAGATCTGGCTCACAAGCTGACTGAACACAGTGAGCGCAGCGCGATTTGAGTGAGGGACGGCGAATTTGGCCGCGCCACACATTTCTCCGACCGAAAAGGCTGAAATGGCTGCCGGCTCACAAACTGACTGAAGACAGTGAGAGCAGCGAGATTGGAGGAGAGGGACGGCGAAATGGGCCGCGCCACACATTTCTGAGATCTGGCTCACAAGCTGACTGAACACAGTGAGCGCAGCGCGATTTGAGTGAGGGACGGCGAATTTGGCCGCGCCACACATTTCTCCGACCGAAAAGGCTGAAATGGCTGCCGGCTCACAAACTGACTGAAGACAGTGAGAGCAGCGAGATTGGAGGAGAGGGACGGCGAAATGGGCCGCGCCACACATTTCTGAGATCTGGCTCACAAGCTGACTGAACACAGTGAGCGCAGCGCGATTTGAGTGAGGGACGGCGAATTTGGCCGCGCCACACATTTCTCCGACCGAAAAGGCTGAAATGGCTGCCGGCTCACAAACTGACTGAAGACAGTGAGAGCAGCGAGATTGGAGGAGAGGGACGGCGAAATGGGCCGCGCCACACATTTCTGAGATCTGGCTCACAAGCTGACTGAACACAGTGAGCGCAGCGCGATTTGAGTGAGGGACGGCGAATTTGGCCGCGCCACACATTTCTCCGACCGAAAAGGCTGAAATGGCTGCCGGCTCACAAACTGACTGAAGACAGTGAGAGCAGCGAGATTGGAGGAGAGGGACGGCGAAATGGGCCGCGCCACACATTTCTGAGATCTGGCTCACAAGCTGACTGAACACAGTGAGCGCAGCGCGATTTGAGTGAGGGACGGCGAATTTGGCCGCGCCACACATTTCTCCGACCGAAAAGGCTGAAATGGCTGCCGGCTCACAAACTGACTGAAGACAGTGAGAGCAGCGAGATTGGAGGAGAGGGACGGCGAAATGGGCCGCGCCACACATTTCTGAGATCTGGCTCACAAGCTGACTGAACACAGTGAGCGCAGCGCGATTTGAGTGAGGGACGGCGAATTTGGCCGCGCCACACATTTCTCCGACCGAAAAGGCTGAAATGGCTGCCGGCTCACAAACTGACTGAAGACAGTGAGAGCAGCGAGATTGGAGGAGAGGGACGGCGAAATGGGCCGCGCCACACATTTCTGAGATCTGGCTCACAAGCTGACTGAACACAGTGAGCGCAGCGCGATTTGAGTGAGGGACGGCGAATTTGGCCGCGCCACACATTTCTCCGACCGAAAAGGCTGAAATGGCTGCCGGCTCACAAACTGACTGAAGACAGTGAGAGCAGCGAGATTGGAGGAGAGGGACGGCGAAATGGGCCGCGCCACACATTTCTGAGATCTGGCTCACAAGCTGACTGAACACAGTGAGCGCAGCGCGATTTGAGTGAGGGACGGCGAATTTGGCCGCGCCACACATTTCTCCGACCGAAAAGGCTGAAATGGCTGCCGGCTCACAAACTGACTGAAGACAGTGAGAGCAGCGAGATTGGAGGAGAGGGACGGCGAAATGGGCCGCGCCACACATTTCTGAGATCTGGCTCACAAGCTGACTGAACACAGTGAGCGCAGCGCGATTTGAGTGAGGGACGGCGAATTTGGCCGCGCCACACATTTCTCCGACCGAAAAGGCTGAAATGGCTGCCGGCTCACAAACTGACTGAAGACAGTGAGAGCAGCGAGATTGGAGGAGAGGGACGGCGAAATGGGCCGCGCCACACATTTCTGAGATCTGGCTCACAAGCTGACTGAACACAGTGAGCGCAGCGCGATTTGAGTGAGGGACGGCGAATTTGGCCGCGCCACACATTTCTCCGACCGAAAAGGCTGAAATGGCTGCCGGCTCACAAACTGACTGAAGACAGTGAGAGCAGCGAGATTGGAGGAGAGGGACGGCGAAATGGGCCGCGCCACACATTTCTGAGATCTGGCTCACAAGCTGACTGAACACAGTGAGCGCAGCGCGATTTGAGTGAGGGACGGCGAATTTGGCCGCGCCACACATTTCTCCGACCGAAAAGGCTGAAATGGCTGCCGGCTCACAAACTGACTGAAGACAGTGAGAGCAGCGAGATTGGAGGAGAGGGACGGCGAAATGGGCCGCGCCACACATTTCTGAGATCTGGCTCACAAGCTGACTGAACACAGTGAGCGCAGCGCGATTTGAGTGAGGGACGGCGAATTTGGCCGCGCCACACATTTCTCCGACCGAAAAGGCTGAAATGGCTGCCGGCTCACAAACTGACTGAAGACAGTGAGAGCAGCGAGATTGGAGGAGAGGGACGGCGAAATGGGCCGCGCCACACATTTCTGAGATCTGGCTCACAAGCTGACTGAACACAGTGAGCGCAGCGCGATTTGAGTGAGGGACGGCGAATTTGGCCGCGCCACACATTTCTCCGACCGAAAAGGCTGAAATGGCTGCCGGCTCACAAACTGACTGAAGACAGTGAGAGCAGCGAGATTGGAGGAGAGGGACGGCGAAATGGGCCGCGCCACACATTTCTGAGATCTGGCTCACAAGCTGACTGAACACAGTGAGCGCAGCGCGATTTGAGTGAGGGACGGCGAATTTGGCCGCGCCACACATTTCTCCGACCGAAAAGGCTGAAATGGCTGCCGGCTCACAAACTGACTGAAGACAGTGAGAGCAGCGAGATTGGAGGAGAGGGACGGCGAAATGGGCCGCGCCACACATTTCTGAGATCTGGCTCACAAGCTGACTGAACACAGTGAGCGCAGCGCGATTTGAGTGAGGGACGGCGAATTTGGCCGCGCCACACATTTCTCCGACCGAAAAGGCTGAAATGGCTGCCGGCTCACAAACTGACTGAAGACAGTGAGAGCAGCGAGATTGGAGGAGAGGGACGGCGAAATGGGCCGCGCCACACATTTCTGAGATCTGGCTCACAAGCTGACTGAACACAGTGAGCGCAGCGCGATTTGAGTGAGGGACGGCGAATTTGGCCGCGCCACACATTTCTCCGACCGAAAAGGCTGAAATGGCTGCCGGCTCACAAACTGACTGAAGACAGTGAGAGCAGCGAGATTGGAGGAGAGGGACGGCGAAATGGGCCGCGCCACACTTTCGAGATGGCACAAGCTGACTGAACACAGTGAGCGCAGCGCGATTTGAGTGAGGGACGGCGAATTTGGCCGCGCCACACATTTCTCCGACCGAAAAGGCTGAAATGGCTGCCGGCTCACAAACTGACTGAAGACAGTGAGAGCAGCGAGATTGGAGGAGAGGGACGGCGAAATGGGCCGCGCCACACATTTCTGAGATCTGGCTCACAAGCTGA
>NW_027284845.1:0-17897 GCF_046629955.1 Centroberyx affinis | reverse complement strand
TTTTGGCTTTGCCGGTCTCGGAAATGTGTGGCTTGGCCCATTTGCCCTTTCCTCCCTCAAATCTCACTGTTCTCACTGTATTCAGTCAGTTTGTGAAGGCCATCTCAGCTTATTCTGGCTCTGCCGGTCTCAGTGAAATGGGCCACGCCACACATTTCTGTTCCTCACTCAAATCTCACTGTTCTCGCTGTATTCAGTCAGTTTGTGAGCCAGCAGCCAGCTTATTTTGGCTTTGCCGGTCTCGGAAATGTGTGGCTTGGCCCATTTGCCCTTTCCTCCCTCAAATCTCACTGTTCTCACTGTATTCAGTCAGTTTGTGAAGGCCATCTCAGCTTATTCTGGCTCTGCCGGTCTCAGTGAAATGGGCCACGCCACACATTTCTGTTCCTCACTCAAATCTCACTGTTCTCGCTGTATTCAGTCAGTTTGTGAGCCAGCAGCCAGCTTATTTTGGCTTTGCCGGTCTCGGAAATGTGTGGCTTGGCCCATTTGCCCTTTCCTCCCTCAAATCTCACTGTTCTCACTGTATTCAGTCAGTTTGTGAAGGCCATCTCAGCTTATTCTGGCTCTGCCGGTCTCAGTGAAATGGGCCACGCCACACATTTCTGTTCCTCACTCAAATCTCACTGTTCTCGCTGTATTCAGTCAGTTTGTGAGCCAGCAGCCAGCTTATTTTGGCTTTGCCGGTCTCGGAAATGTGTGGCTTGGCCCATTTGCCCTTTCCTCCCTCAAATCTCACTGTTCTCACTGTATTCAGTCAGTTTGTGAAGGCCATCTCAGCTTATTCTGGCTCTGCCGGTCTCAGTGAAATGGGCCACGCCACACATTTCTGTTCCTCACTCAAATCTCACTGTTCTCGCTGTATTCAGTCAGTTTGTGAGCCAGCAGCCAGCTTATTTTGGCTTTGCCGGTCTCGGAAATGTGTGGCTTGGCCCATTTGCCCTTTCCTCCCTCAAATCTCACTGTTCTCACTGTATTCAGTCAGTTTGTGAAGGCCATCTCAGCTTATTCTGGCTCTGCCGGTCTCAGTGAAATGGGCCACGCCACACATTTCTGTTCCTCACTCAAATCTCACTGTTCTCGCTGTATTCAGTCAGTTTGTGAGCCAGCAGCCAGCTTGTTTTGGCTTTGCCGGTCTCGGAAACGTGTGGCTTGGCCCATTTGCCCTTTCCTCCCTCAAATCTCACTGTTCTCACTGTATTCAGTCAGTTTGTGAAGGCCATCTCAGCTTATTCTGGCTCTGCCGGTCTCAGTGAAATGGGCCACGCCACACATTTCTGTTCCTCACTCAAATCTCACTGTTCTCGCTGTATTCAGTCAGTTTGTGAGCCAGCAGCCAGCTTATTTTGGCTTTGCCGGTCTCGGAAATGTGTGGCTTGGCCCATTTGCCCTTTCCTCCCTCAAATCTCACTGTTCTCACTGTATTCAGTCAGTTTGTGAAGGCCATCTCAGCTTATTCTGGCTCTGCCGGTCTCAGTGAAATGGGCCACGCCACACATTTCTGTTCCTCACTCAAATCTCACTGTTCTCGCTGTATTCAGTCAGTTTGTGAGCCAGCAGCCAGCTTATTTTGGCTTTGCCGGTCTCGGAAATGTGTGGCTTGGCCCATTTGCCCTTTCCTCCCTCAAATCTCACTGTTCTCACTGTATTCAGTCAGTTTGTGAAGGCCATCTCAGCTTATTCTGGCTCTGCCGGTCTCAGTGAAATGGGCCACGCCACACATTTCTGTTCCTCACTCAAATCTCACTGTTCTCGCTGTATTCAGTCAGTTTGTGAGCCAGCAGCCAGCTTATTTTGGCTTTGCCGGTCTCGGAAATGTGTGGCTTGGCCCATTTGCCCTTTCCTCCCTCAAATCTCACTGTTCTCACTGTATTCAGTCAGTTTGTGAAGGCCATCTCAGCTTATTCTGGCTCTGCCGGTCTCAGTGAAATGGGCCACGCCACACATTTCTGTTCCTCACTCAAATCTCACTGTTCTCGCTGTATTCAGTCAGTTTGTGAGCCAGCAGCCAGCTTATTTTGGCTTTGCCGGTCTCGGAAATGTGTGGCTTGGCCCATTTGCCCTTTCCTCCCTCAAATCTCACTGTTCTCACTGTATTCAGTCAGTTTGTGAAGGCCATCTCAGCTTATTCTGGCTCTGCCGGTCTCAGTGAAATGGGCCACGCCACACATTTCTGTTCCTCACTCAAATCTCACTGTTCTCGCTGTATTCAGTCAGTTTGTGAGCCAGCAGCCAGCTTATTTTGGCTTTGCCGGTCTCGGAAATGTGTGGCTTGGCCCATTTGCCCTTTCCTCCCTCAAATCTCACTGTTCTCACTGTATTCAGTCAGTTTGTGAAGGCCATCTCAGCTTATTCTGGCTCTGCCGGTCTCAGTGAAATGGGCCACGCCACACATTTCTGTTCCTCACTCAAATCTCACTGTTCTCGCTGTATTCAGTCAGTTTGTGAGCCAGCAGCCAGCTTATTTTGGCTTTGCCGGTCTCGGAAATGTGTGGCTTGGCCCATTTGCCCTTTCCTCCCTCAAATCTCACTGTTCTCACTGTATTCAGTCAGTTTGTGAAGGCCATCTCAGCTTATTCTGGCTCTGCCGGTCTCAGTGAAATGGGCCACGCCACACATTTCTGTTCCTCACTCAAATCTCACTGTTCTCGCTGTATTCAGTCAGTTTGTGAGCCAGCAGCCAGCTTATTTTGGCTTTGCCGGTCTCGGAAATGTGTGGCTTGGCCCATTTGCCCTTTCCTCCCTCAAATCTCACTGTTCTCACTGTATTCAGTCAGTTTGTGAAGGCCATCTCAGCTTATTCTGGCTCTGCCGGTCTCAGTGAAATGGGCCACGCCACACATTTCTGTTCCTCACTCAAATCTCACTGTTCTCGCTGTATTCAGTCAGTTTGTGAGCCAGCAGCCAGCTTATTTTGGCTTTGCCGGTCTCGGAAATGTGTGGCTTGGCCCATTTGCCCTTTCCTCCCTCAAATCTCACTGTTCTCACTGTATTCAGTCAGTTTGTGAAGGCCATCTCAGCTTATTCTGGCTCTGCCGGTCTCAGTGAAATGGGCCACGCCACACATTTCTGTTCCTCACTCAAATCTCACTGTTCTCGCTGTATTCAGTCAGTTTGTGAGCCAGCAGCCAGCTTATTTTGGCTTTGCCGGTCTCGGAAATGTGTGGCTTGGCCCATTTGCCCTTTCCTCCCTCAAATCTCACTGTTCTCACTGTATTCAGTCAGTTTGTGAAGGCCATCTCAGCTTATTCTGGCTCTGCCGGTCTCAGTGAAATGGGCCACGCCACACATTTCTGTTCCTCACTCAAATCTCACTGTTCTCGCTGTATTCAGTCAGTTTGTGAGCCAGCAGCCAGCTTATTTTGGCTTTGCCGGTCTCGGAAATGTGTGGCTTGGCCCATTTGCCCTTTCCTCCCTCAAATCTCACTGTTCTCACTGTATTCAGTCAGTTTGTGAAGGCCATCTCAGCTTATTCTGGCTCTGCCGGTCTCAGTGAAATGGGCCACGCCACACATTTCTGTTCCTCACTCAAATCTCACTGTTCTCGCTGTATTCAGTCAGTTTGTGAGCCAGCAGCCAGCTTATTTTGGCTTTGCCGGTCTCGGAAATGTGTGGCTTGGCCCATTTGCCCTTTCCTCCCTCAAATCTCACTGTTCTCACTGTATTCAGTCAGTTTGTGAAGGCCATCTCAGCTTATTCTGGCTCTGCCGGTCTCAGTGAAATGGGCCACGCCACACATTTCTGTTCCTCACTCAAATCTCACTGTTCTCGCTGTATTCAGTCAGTTTGTGAGCCAGCAGCCAGCTTATTTTGGCTTTGCCGGTCTCGGAAATGTGTGGCTTGGCCCATTTGCCCTTTCCTCCCTCAAATCTCACTGTTCTCACTGTATTCAGTCAGTTTGTGAAGGCCATCTCAGCTTATTCTGGCTCTGCCGGTCTCAGTGAAATGGGCCACGCCACACATTTCTGTTCCTCACTCAAATCTCACTGTTCTCGCTGTATTCAGTCAGTTTGTGAGCCAGCAGCCAGCTTATTTTGGCTTTGCCGGTCTCGGAAATGTGTGGCTTGGCCCATTTGCCCTTTCCTCCCTCAAATCTCACTGTTCTCACTGTATTCAGTCAGTTTGTGAAGGCCATCTCAGCTTATTCTGGCTCTGCCGGTCTCAGTGAAATGGGCCACGCCACACATTTCTGTTCCTCACTCAAATCTCACTGTTCTCGCTGTATTCAGTCAGTTTGTGAGCCAGCAGCCAGCTTATTTTGGCTTTGCCGGTCTCGGAAATGTGTGGCTTGGCCCATTTGCCCTTTCCTCCCTCAAATCTCACTGTTCTCACTGTATTCAGTCAGTTTGTGAAGGCCATCTCAGCTTATTCTGGCTCTGCCGGTCTCAGTGAAATGGGCCACGCCACACATTTCTGTTCCTCACTCAAATCTCACTGTTCTCGCTGTATTCAGTCAGTTTGTGAGCCAGCAGCCAGCTTATTTTGGCTTTGCCGGTCTCGGAAATGTGTGGCTTGGCCCATTTGCCCTTTCCTCCCTCAAATCTCACTGTTCTCACTGTATTCAGTCAGTTTGTGAAGGCCATCTCAGCTTATTCTGGCTCTGCCGGTCTCAGTGAAATGGGCCACGCCACACATTTCTGTTCCTCACTCAAATCTCACTGTTCTCGCTGTATTCAGTCAGTTTGTGAGCCAGCAGCCAGCTTATTTTGGCTTTGCCGGTCTCGGAAATGTGTGGCTTGGCCCATTTGCCCTTTCCTCCCTCAAATCTCACTGTTCTCACTGTATTCAGTCAGTTTGTGAAGGCCATCTCAGCTTATTCTGGCTCTGCCGGTCTCAGTGAAATGGGCCACGCCACACATTTCTGTTCCTCACTCAAATCTCACTGTTCTCGCTGTATTCAGTCAGTTTGTGAGCCAGCAGCCAGCTTATTTTGGCTTTGCCGGTCTCGGAAATGTGTGGCTTGGCCCATTTGCCCTTTCCTCCCTCAAATCTCACTGTTCTCACTGTATTCAGTCAGTTTGTGAAGGCCATCTCAGCTTATTCTGGCTCTGCCGGTCTCAGTGAAATGGGCCACGCCACACATTTCTGTTCCTCACTCAAATCTCACTGTTCTCGCTGTATTCAGTCAGTTTGTGAGCCAGCAGCCAGCTTATTTTGGCTTTGCCGGTCTCGGAAATGTGTGGCTTGGCCCATTTGCCCTTTCCTCCCTCAAATCTCACTGTTCTCACTGTATTCAGTCAGTTTGTGAAGGCCATCTCAGCTTATTCTGGCTCTGCCGGTCTCAGTGAAATGGGCCACGCCACACATTTCTGTTCCTCACTCAAATCTCACTGTTCTCGCTGTATTCAGTCAGTTTGTGAGCCAGCAGCCAGCTTATTTTGGCTTTGCCGGTCTCGGAAATGTGTGGCTTGGCCCATTTGCCCTTTCCTCCCTCAAATCTCACTGTTCTCACTGTATTCAGTCAGTTTGTGAAGGCCATCTCAGCTTATTCTGGCTCTGCCGGTCTCAGTGAAATGGGCCACGCCACACATTTCTGTTCCTCACTCAAATCTCACTGTTCTCGCTGTATTCAGTCAGTTTGTGAGCCAGCAGCCAGCTTATTTTGGCTTTGCCGGTCTCGGAAATGTGTGGCTTGGCCCATTTGCCCTTTCCTCCCTCAAATCTCACTGTTCTCACTGTATTCAGTCAGTTTGTGAAGGCCATCTCAGCTTATTCTGGCTCTGCCGGTCTCAGTGAAATGGGCCACGCCACACATTTCTGTTCCTCACTCAAATCTCACTGTTCTCGCTGTATTCAGTCAGTTTGTGAGCCAGCAGCCAGCTTATTTTGGCTTTGCCGGTCTCGGAAATGTGTGGCTTGGCCCATTTGCCCTTTCCTCCCTCAAATCTCACTGTTCTCACTGTATTCAGTCAGTTTGTGAAGGCCATCTCAGCTTATTCTGGCTCTGCCGGTCTCAGTGAAATGGGCCACGCCACACATTTCTGTTCCTCACTCAAATCTCACTGTTCTCGCTGTATTCAGTCAGTTTGTGAGCCAGCAGCCAGCTTATTTTGGCTTTGCCGGTCTCGGAAATGTGTGGCTTGGCCCATTTGCCCTTTCCTCCCTCAAATCTCACTGTTCTCACTGTATTCAGTCAGTTTGTGAAGGCCATCTCAGCTTATTCTGGCTCTGCCGGTCTCAGTGAAATGGGCCACGCCACACATTTCTGTTCCTCACTCAAATCTCACTGTTCTCGCTGTATTCAGTCAGTTTGTGAGCCAGCAGCCAGCTTATTTTGGCTTTGCCGGTCTCGGAAATGTGTGGCTTGGCCCATTTGCCCTTTCCTCCCTCAAATCTCACTGTTCTCACTGTATTCAGTCAGTTTGTGAAGGCCATCTCAGCTTATTCTGGCTCTGCCGGTCTCAGTGAAATGGGCCACGCCACACATTTCTGTTCCTCACTCAAATCTCACTGTTCTCGCTGTATTCAGTCAGTTTGTGAGCCAGCAGCCAGCTTATTTTGGCTTTGCCGGTCTCGGAAATGTGTGGCTTGGCCCATTTGCCCTTTCCTCCCTCAAATCTCACTGTTCTCACTGTATTCAGTCAGTTTGTGAAGGCCATCTCAGCTTATTCTGGCTCTGCCGGTCTCAGTGAAATGGGCCACGCCACACATTTCTGTTCCTCACTCAAATCTCACTGTTCTCGCTGTATTCAGTCAGTTTGTGAGCCAGCAGCCAGCTTATTTTGGCTTTGCCGGTCTCGGAAATGTGTGGCTTGGCCCATTTGCCCTTTCCTCCCTCAAATCTCACTGTTCTCACTGTATTCAGTCAGTTTGTGAAGGCCATCTCAGCTTATTCTGGCTCTGCCGGTCTCAGTGAAATGGGCCACGCCACACATTTCTGTTCCTCACTCAAATCTCACTGTTCTCGCTGTATTCAGTCAGTTTGTGAGCCAGCAGCCAGCTTATTTTGGCTTTGCCGGTCTCGGAAATGTGTGGCTTGGCCCATTTGCCCTTTCCTCCCTCAAATCTCACTGTTCTCACTGTATTCAGTCAGTTTGTGAAGGCCATCTCAGCTTATTCTGGCTCTGCCGGTCTCAGTGAAATGGGCCACGCCACACATTTCTGTTCCTCACTCAAATCTCACTGTTCTCGCTGTATTCAGTCAGTTTGTGAGCCAGCAGCCAGCTTATTTTGGCTTTGCCGGTCTCGGAAATGTGTGGCTTGGCCCATTTGCCCTTTCCTCCCTCAAATCTCACTGTTCTCACTGTATTCAGTCAGTTTGTGAAGGCCATCTCAGCTTATTCTGGCTCTGCCGGTCTCAGTGAAATGGGCCACGCCACACATTTCTGTTCCTCACTCAAATCTCACTGTTCTCGCTGTATTCAGTCAGTTTGTGAGCCAGCAGCCAGCTTATTTTGGCTTTGCCGGTCTCGGAAATGTGTGGCTTGGCCCATTTGCCCTTTCCTCCCTCAAATCTCACTGTTCTCACTGTATTCAGTCAGTTTGTGAAGGCCATCTCAGCTTATTCTGGCTCTGCCGGTCTCAGTGAAATGGGCCACGCCACACATTTCTGTTCCTCACTCAAATCTCACTGTTCTCGCTGTATTCAGTCAGTTTGTGAGCCAGCAGCCAGCTTATTTTGGCTTTGCCGGTCTCGGAAATGTGTGGCTTGGCCCATTTGCCCTTTCCTCCCTCAAATCTCACTGTTCTCACTGTATTCAGTCAGTTTGTGAAGGCCATCTCAGCTTATTCTGGCTCTGCCGGTCTCAGTGAAATGGGCCACGCCACACATTTCTGTTCCTCACTCAAATCTCACTGTTCTCGCTGTATTCAGTCAGTTTGTGAGCCAGCAGCCAGCTTATTTTGGCTTTGCCGGTCTCGGAAATGTGTGGCTTGGCCCATTTGCCCTTTCCTCCCTCAAATCTCACTGTTCTCACTGTATTCAGTCAGTTTGTGAAGGCCATCTCAGCTTATTCTGGCTCTGCCGGTCTCAGTGAAATGGGCCACGCCACACATTTCTGTTCCTCACTCAAATCTCACTGTTCTCGCTGTATTCAGTCAGTTTGTGAGCCAGCAGCCAGCTTATTTTGGCTTTGCCGGTCTCGGAAATGTGTGGCTTGGCCCATTTGC
This sequence comes from Centroberyx affinis, assembly GCF_046629955.1. NCBI lineage: Eukaryota > Metazoa > Chordata > Actinopteri > Beryciformes > Berycidae > Centroberyx > Centroberyx affinis. Next base: position 9,788 of record NW_027284845.1, on the reverse strand, counting down.
CCTTTCCTCCCTCAAATCTCACTGTTCTCACTGTATTCAGTCAGTTTGTGAAGGCCATCTCAGCTTATTCTGGCTCTGCCGGTCTCAGTGAAATGGGCCACGCCACACATTTCTGTTCCTCACTCAAATCTCACTGTTCTCGCTGTATTCAGTCAGTTTGTGAGCCAGCAGCCAGCTTATTTTGGCTTTGCCGGTCTCGGAAATGTGTGGCTTGGCCCATTTGCCCTTTCCTCCCTCAAATCTCACTGTTCTCACTGTATTCAGTCAGTTTGTGAAGGCCATCTCAGCTTATTCTGGCTCTGCCGGTCTCAGTGAAATGGGCCACGCCACACATTTCTGTTCCTCACTCAAATCTCACTGTTCTCGCTGTATTCAGTCAGTTTGTGAGCCAGCAGCCAGCTTATTTTGGCTTTGCCGGTCTCGGAAATGTGTGGCTTGGCCCATTTGCCCTTTCCTCCCTCAAATCTCACTGTTCTCACTGTATTCAGTCAGTTTGTGAAGGCCATCTCAGCTTATTCTGGCTCTGCCGGTCTCAGTGAAATGGGCCACGCCACACATTTCTGTTCCTCACTCAAATCTCACTGTTCTCGCTGTATTCAGTCAGTTTGTGAGCCAGCAGCCAGCTTATTTTGGCTTTGCCGGTCTCGGAAATGTGTGGCTTGGCCCATTTGCCCTTTCCTCCCTCAAATCTCACTGTTCTCACTGTATTCAGTCAGTTTGTGAAGGCCATCTCAGCTTATTCTGGCTCTGCCGGTCTCAGTGAAATGGGCCACGCCACACATTTCTGTTCCTCACTCAAATCTCACTGTTCTCGCTGTATTCAGTCAGTTTGTGAGCCAGCAGCCAGCTTATTTTGGCTTTGCCGGTCTCGGAAATGTGTGGCTTGGCCCATTTGCCCTTTCCTCCCTCAAATCTCACTGTTCTCACTGTATTCAGTCAGTTTGTGAAGGCCATCTCAGCTTATTCTGGCTCTGCCGGTCTCAGTGAAATGGGCCACGCCACACATTTCTGTTCCTCACTCAAATCTCACTGTTCTCGCTGTATTCAGTCAGTTTGTGAGCCAGCAGCCAGCTTATTTTGGCTTTGCCGGTCTCGGAAATGTGTGGCTTGGCCCATTTGCCCTTTCCTCCCTCAAATCTCACTGTTCTCACTGTATTCAGTCAGTTTGTGAAGGCCATCTCAGCTTATTCTGGCTCTGCCGGTCTCAGTGAAATGGGCCACGCCACACATTTCTGTTCCTCACTCAAATCTCACTGTTCTCGCTGTATTCAGTCAGTTTGTGAGCCAGCAGCCAGCTTATTTTGGCTTTGCCGGTCTCGGAAATGTGTGGCTTGGCCCATTTGCCCTTTCCTCCCTCAAATCTCACTGTTCTCACTGTATTCAGTCAGTTTGTGAAGGCCATCTCAGCTTATTCTGGCTCTGCCGGTCTCAGTGAAATGGGCCACGCCACACATTTCTGTTCCTCACTCAAATCTCACTGTTCTCGCTGTATTCAGTCAGTTTGTGAGCCAGCAGCCAGCTTATTTTGGCTTTGCCGGTCTCGGAAATGTGTGGCTTGGCCCATTTGCCCTTTCCTCCCTCAAATCTCACTGTTCTCACTGTATTCAGTCAGTTTGTGAAGGCCATCTCAGCTTATTCTGGCTCTGCCGGTCTCAGTGAAATGGGCCACGCCACACATTTCTGTTCCTCACTCAAATCTCACTGTTCTCGCTGTATTCAGTCAGTTTGTGAGCCAGCAGCCAGCTTGTTTTGGCTTTGCCGGTCTCGGAAATGTGTGGCTTGGCCCATTTGCCCTTTCCTCCCTCAAATCTCACTGTTCTCACTGTATTCAGTCAGTTTGTGAAGGCCATCTCAGCTTATTCTGGCTCTGCCGGTCTCAGTGAAATGGGCCACGCCACACATTTCTGTTCCTCACTCAAATCTCACTGTTCTCGCTGTATTCAGTCAGTTTGTGAGCCAGCAGCCAGCTTATTTTGGCTTTGCCGGTCTCGGAAATGTGTGGCTTGGCCCATTTGCCCTTTCCTCCCTCAAATCTCACTGTTCTCACTGTATTCAGTCAGTTTGTGAAGGCCATCTCAGCTTATTCTGGCTCTGCCGGTCTCAGTGAAATGGGCCACGCCACACATTTCTGTTCCTCACTCAAATCTCACTGTTCTCGCTGTATTCAGTCAGTTTGTGAGCCAGCAGCCAGCTTATTTTGGCTTTGCCGGTCTCGGAAATGTGTGGCTTGGCCCATTTGCCCTTTCCTCCCTCAAATCTCACTGTTCTCACTGTATTCAGTCAGTTTGTGAAGGCCATCTCAGCTTATTCTGGCTCTGCCGGTCTCAGTGAAATGGGCCACGCCACACATTTCTGTTCCTCACTCAAATCTCACTGTTCTCGCTGTATTCAGTCAGTTTGTGAGCCAGCAGCCAGCTTATTTTGGCTTTGCCGGTCTCGGAAATGTGTGGCTTGGCCCATTTGCCCTTTCCTCCCTCAAATCTCACTGTTCTCACTGTATTCAGTCAGTTTGTGAAGGCCATCTCAGCTTATTCTGGCTCTGCCGGTCTCAGTGAAATGGGCCACGCCACACATTTCTGTTCCTCACTCAAATCTCACTGTTCTCGCTGTATTCAGTCAGTTTGTGAGCCAGCAGCCAGCTTATTTTGGCTTTGCCGGTCTCGGAAATGTGTGGCTTGGCCCATTTGCCCTTTCCTCCCTCAAATCTCACTGTTCTCACTGTATTCAGTCAGTTTGTGAAGGCCATCTCAGCTTATTCTGGCTCTGCCGGTCTCAGTGAAATGGGCCACGCCACACATTTCTGTTCCTCACTCAAATCTCACTGTTCTCGCTGTATTCAGTCAGTTTGTGAGCCAGCAGCCAGCTTATTTTGGCTTTGCCGGTCTCGGAAATGTGTGGCTTGGCCCATTTGCCCTTTCCTCCCTCAAATCTCACTGTTCTCACTGTATTCAGTCAGTTTGTGAAGGCCATCTCAGCTTATTCTGGCTCTGCCGGTCTCAGTGAAATGGGCCACGCCACACATTTCTGTTCCTCACTCAAATCTCACTGTTCTCGCTGTATTCAGTCAGTTTGTGAGCCAGCAGCCAGCTTATTTTGGCTTTGCCGGTCTCGGAAATGTGTGGCTTGGCCCATTTGCCCTTTCCTCCCTCAAATCTCACTGTTCTCACTGTATTCAGTCAGTTTGTGAAGGCCATCTCAGCTTATTCTGGCTCTGCCGGTCTCAGTGAAATGGGCCACGCCACACATTTCTGTTCCTCACTCAAATCTCACTGTTCTCGCTGTATTCAGTCAGTTTGTGAGCCAGCAGCCAGCTTATTTTGGCTTTGCCGGTCTCGGAAATGTGTGGCTTGGCCCATTTGCCCTTTCCTCCCTCAAATCTCACTGTTCTCACTGTATTCAGTCAGTTTGTGAAGGCCATCTCAGCTTATTCTGGCTCTGCCGGTCTCAGTGAAATGGGCCACGCCACACATTTCTGTTCCTCACTCAAATCTCACTGTTCTCGCTGTATTCAGTCAGTTTGTGAGCCAGCAGCCAGCTTATTTTGGCTTTGCCGGTCTCGGAAATGTGTGGCTTGGCCCATTTGCCCTTTCCTCCCTCAAATCTCACTGTTCTCACTGTATTCAGTCAGTTTGTGAAGGCCATCTCAGCTTATTCTGGCTCTGCCGGTCTCAGTGAAATGGGCCACGCCACACATTTCTGTTCCTCACTCAAATCTCACTGTTCTCGCTGTATTCAGTCAGTTTGTGAGCCAGCAGCCAGCTTATTTTGGCTTTGCCGGTCTCGGAAATGTGTGGCTTGGCCCATTTGCCCTTTCCTCCCTCAAATCTCACTGTTCTCACTGTATTCAGTCAGTTTGTGAAGGCCATCTCAGCTTATTCTGGCTCTGCCGGTCTCAGTGAAATGGGCCACGCCACACATTTCTGTTCCTCACTCAAATCTCACTGTTCTCGCTGTATTCAGTCAGTTTGTGAGCCAGCAGCCAGCTTATTTTGGCTTTGCCGGTCTCGGAAATGTGTGGCTTGGCCCATTTGCCCTTTCCTCCCTCAAATCTCACTGTTCTCACTGTATTCAGTCAGTTTGTGAAGGCCATCTCAGCTTATTCTGGCTCTGCCGGTCTCAGTGAAATGGGCCACGCCACACATTTCTGTTCCTCACTCAAATCTCACTGTTCTCGCTGTATTCAGTCAGTTTGTGAGCCAGCAGCCAGCTTATTTTGGCTTTGCCGGTCTCGGAAATGTGTGGCTTGGCCCATTTGCCCTTTCCTCCCTCAAATCTCACTGTTCTCACTGTATTCAGTCAGTTTGTGAAGGCCATCTCAGCTTATTCTGGCTCTGCCGGTCTCAGTGAAATGGGCCACGCCACACATTTCTGTTCCTCACTCAAATCTCACTGTTCTCGCTGTATTCAGTCAGTTTGTGAGCCAGCAGCCAGCTTATTTTGGCTTTGCCGGTCTCGGAAATGTGTGGCTTGGCCCATTTGCCCTTTCCTCCCTCAAATCTCACTGTTCTCACTGTATTCAGTCAGTTTGTGAAGGCCATCTCAGCTTATTCTGGCTCTGCCGGTCTCAGTGAAATGGGCCACGCCACACATTTCTGTTCCTCACTCAAATCTCACTGTTCTCGCTGTATTCAGTCAGTTTGTGAGCCAGCAGCCAGCTTATTTTGGCTTTGCCGGTCTCGGAAATGTGTGGCTTGGCCCATTTGCCCTTTCCTCCCTCAAATCTCACTGTTCTCACTGTATTCAGTCAGTTTGTGAAGGCCATCTCAGCTTATTCTGGCTCTGCCGGTCTCAGTGAAATGGGCCACGCCACACATTTCTGTTCCTCACTCAAATCTCACTGTTCTCGCTGTATTCAGTCAGTTTGTGAGCCAGCAGCCAGCTTATTTTGGCTTTGCCGGTCTCGGAAATGTGTGGCTTGGCCCATTTGCCCTTTCCTCCCTCAAATCTCACTGTTCTCACTGTATTCAGTCAGTTTGTGAAGGCCATCTCAGCTTATTCTGGCTCTGCCGGTCTCAGTGAAATGGGCCACGCCACACATTTCTGTTCCTCACTCAAATCTCACTGTTCTCGCTGTATTCAGTCAGTTTGTGAGCCAGCAGCCAGCTTATTTTGGCTTTGCCGGTCTCGGAAATGTGTGGCTTGGCCCATTTGCCCTTTCCTCCCTCAAATCTCACTGTTCTCACTGTATTCAGTCAGTTTGTGAAGGCCATCTCAGCTTATTCTGGCTCTGCCGGTCTCAGTGAAATGGGCCACGCCACACATTTCTGTTCCTCACTCAAATCTCACTGTTCTCGCTGTATTCAGTCAGTTTGTGAGCCAGCAGCCAGCTTATTTTGGCTTTGCCGGTCTCGGAAATGTGTGGCTTGGCCCATTTGCCCTTTCCTCCCTCAAATCTCACTGTTCTCACTGTATTCAGTCAGTTTGTGAAGGCCATCTCAGCTTATTCTGGCTCTGCCGGTCTCAGTGAAATGGGCCACGCCACACATTTCTGTTCCTCACTCAAATCTCACTGTTCTCGCTGTATTCAGTCAGTTTGTGAGCCAGCAGCCAGCTTATTTTGGCTTTGCCGGTCTCGGAAATGTGTGGCTTGGCCCATTTGCCCTTTCCTCCCTCAAATCTCACTGTTCTCACTGTATTCAGTCAGTTTGTGAAGGCCATCTCAGCTTATTCTGGCTCTGCCGGTCTCAGTGAAATGGGCCACGCCACACATTTCTGTTCCTCACTCAAATCTCACTGTTCTCGCTGTATTCAGTCAGTTTGTGAGCCAGCAGCCAGCTTATTTTGGCTTTGCCGGTCTCGGAAATGTGTGGCTTGGCCCATTTGCCCTTTCCTCCCTCAAATCTCACTGTTCTCACTGTATTCAGTCAGTTTGTGAAGGCCATCTCAGCTTATTCTGGCTCTGCCGGTCTCAGTGAAATGGGCCACGCCACACATTTCTGTTCCTCACTCAAATCTCACTGTTCTCGCTGTATTCAGTCAGTTTGTGAGCCAGCAGCCAGCTTATTTTGGCTTTGCCGGTCTCGGAAATGTGTGGCTTGGCCCATTTGCCCTTTCCTCCCTCAAATCTCACTGTTCTCACTGTATTCAGTCAGTTTGTGAAGGCCATCTCAGCTTATTCTGGCTCTGCCGGTCTCAGTGAAATGGGCCACGCCACACATTTCTGTTCCTCACTCAAATCTCACTGTTCTCGCTGTATTCAGTCAGTTTGTGAGCCAGCAGCCAGCTTATTTTGGCTTTGCCGGTCTCGGAAATGTGTGGCTTGGCCCATTTGCCCTTTCCTCCCTCAAATCTCACTGTTCTCACTGTATTCAGTCAGTTTGTGAAGGCCATCTCAGCTTATTCTGGCTCTGCCGGTCTCAGTGAAATGGGCCACGCCACACATTTCTGTTCCTCACTCAAATCTCACTGTTCTCGCTGTATTCAGTCAGTTTGTGAGCCAGCAGCCAGCTTATTTTGGCTTTGCCGGTCTCGGAAATGTGTGGCTTGGCCCATTTGCCCTTTCCTCCCTCAAATCTCACTGTTCTCACTGTATTCAGTCAGTTTGTGAAGGCCATCTCAGCTTATTCTGGCTCTGCCGGTCTCAGTGAAATGGGCCACGCCACACATTTCTGTTCCTCACTCAAATCTCACTGTTCTCGCTGTATTCAGTCAGTTTGTGAGCCAGCAGCCAGCTTATTTTGGCTTTGCCGGTCTCGGAAATGTGTGGCTTGGCCCATTTGCCCTTTCCTCCCTCAAATCTCACTGTTCTCACTGTATTCAGTCAGTTTGTGAAGGCCATCTCAGCTTATTCTGGCTCTGCCGGTCTCAGTGAAATGGGCCACGCCACACATTTCTGTTCCTCACTCAAATCTCACTGTTCTCGCTGTATTCAGTCAGTTTGTGAGCCAGCAGCCAGCTTATTTTGGCTTTGCCGGTCTCGGAAATGTGTGGCTTGGCCCATTTGCCCTTTCCTCCCTCAAATCTCACTGTTCTCACTGTATTCAGTCAGTTTGTGAAGGCCATCTCAGCTTATTCTGGCTCTGCCGGTCTCAGTGAAATGGGCCACGCCACACATTTCTGTTCCTCACTCAAATCTCACTGTTCTCGCTGTATTCAGTCAGTTTGTGAGCCAGCAGCCAGCTTATTTTGGCTTTGCCGGTCTCGGAAATGTGTGGCTTGGCCCATTTGCCCTTTCCTCCCTCAAATCTCACTGTTCTCACTGTATTCAGTCAGTTTGTGAAGGCCATCTCAGCTTATTCTGGCTCTGCCGGTCTCAGTGAAATGGGCCACGCCACACATTTCTGTTCCTCACTCAAATCTCACTGTTCTCGCTGTATTCAGTCAGTTTGTGAGCCAGCAGCCAGCTTATTTTGGCTTTGCCGGTCTCGGAAATGTGTGGCTTGGCCCATTTGCCCTTTCCTCCCTCAAATCTCACTGTTCTCACTGTATTCAGTCAGTTTGTGAAGGCCATCTCAGCTTATTCTGGCTCTGCCGGTCTCAGTGAAATGGGCCACGCCACACATTTCTGTTCCTCACTCAAATCTCACTGTTCTCGCTGTATTCAGTCAGTTTGTGAGCCAGCAGCCAGCTTATTTTGGCTTTGCCGGTCTCGGAAATGTGTGGCTTGGCCCATTTGCCCTTTCCTCCCTCAAATCTCACTGTTCTCACTGTATTCAGTCAGTTTGTGAAGGCCATCTCAGCTTATTCTGGCTCTGCCGGTCTCAGTGAAATGGGCCACGCCACACATTTCTGTTCCTCACTCAAATCTCACTGTTCTCGCTGTATTCAGTCAGTTTGTGAGCCAGCAGCCAGCTTATTTTGGCTTTGCCGGTCTCGGAAATGTGTGGCTTGGCCCATTTGCCCTTTCCTCCCTCAAATCTCACTGTTCTCACTGTATTCAGTCAGTTTGTGAAGGCCATCTCAGCTTATTCTGGCTCTGCCGGTCTCAGTGAAATGGGCCACGCCACACATTTCTGTTCCTCACTCAAATCTCACTGTTCTCGCTGTATTCAGTCAGTTTGTGAGCCAGCAGCCAGCTTATTTTGGCTTTGCCGGTCTCGGAAATGTGTGGCTTGGCCCATTTGCCCTTTCCTCCCTCAAATCTCACTGTTCTCACTGTATTCAGTCAGTTTGTGAAGGCCATCTCAGCTTATTCTGGCTCTGCCGGTCTCAGTGAAATGGGCCACGCCACACATTTCTGTTCCTCACTCAAATCTCACTGTTCTCGCTGTATTCAGTCAGTTTGTGAGCCAGCAGCCAGCTTATTTTGGCTTTGCCGGTCTCGGAAATGTGTGGCTTGGCCCATTTGCCCTTTCCTCCCTCAAATCTCACTGTTCTCACTGTATTCAGTCAGTTTGTGAAGGCCATCTCAGCTTATTCTGGCTCTGCCGGTCTCAGTGAAATGGGCCACGCCACACATTTCTGTTCCTCACTCAAATCTCACTGTTCTCGCTGTATTCAGTCAGTTTGTGAGCCAGCAGCCAGCTTATTTTGGCTTTGCCGGTCTCGGAAATGTGTGGCTTGGCCCATTTGCCCTTTCCTCCCTCAAATCTCACTGTTCTCACTGTATTCAGTCAGTTTGTGAAGGCCATCTCAGCTTATTCTGGCTCTGCCGGTCTCAGTGAAATGGGCCACGCCACACATTTCTGTTCCTCACTCAAATCTCACTGTTCTCGCTGTATTCAGTCAGTTTGTGAGCCAGCAGCCAGCTTATTTTGGCTTTGCCGGTCTCGGAAATGTGTGGCTTGGCCCATTTGCCCTTTCCTCCCTCAAATCTCACTGTTCTCACTGTATTCAGTCAGTTTGTGAAGGCCATCTCAGCTTATTCTGGCTCTGCCGGTCTCAGTGAAATGGGCCACGCCACACATTTCTGTTCCTCACTCAAATCTCACTGTTCTCGCTGTATTCAGTCAGTTTGTGAGCCAGCAGCCAGCTTATTTTGGCTTTGCCGGTCTCGGAAATGTGTGGCTTGGCCCATTTGCCCTTTCCTCCCTCAAATCTCACTGTTCTCACTGTATTCAGTCAGTTTGTGAAGGCCATCTCAGCTTATTCTGGCTCTGCCGGTCTCAGTGAAATGGGCCACGCCACACATTTCTGTTCCTCACTCAAATCTCACTGTTCTCGCTGTATTCAGTCAGTTTGTGAGCCAGCAGCCAGCTTATTTTGGCTTTGCCGGTCTCGGAAATGTGTGGCTTGGCCCATTTGCCCTTTCCTCCCTCAAATCTCACTGTTCTCACTGTATTCAGTCAGTTTGTGAAGGCCATCTCAGCTTATTCTGGCTCTGCCGGTCTCAGTGAAATGGGCCACGCCACACATTTCTGTTCCTCACTCAAATCTCACTGTTCTCGCTGTATTCAGTCAGTTTGTGAGCCAGCAGCCAGCTTATTTTGGCTTTGCCGGTCTCGGAAATGTGTGGCTTGGCCCATTTGCCCTTTCCTCCCTCAAATCTCACTGTTCTCACTGTATTCAGTCAGTTTGTGAAGGCCATCTCAGCTTATTCTGGCTCTGCCGGTCTCAGTGAAATGGGCCACGCCACACATTTCTGTTCCTCACTCAAATCTCACTGTTCTCGCTGTATTCAGTCAGTTTGTGAGCCAGCAGCCAGCTTATTTTGGCTTTGCCGGTCTCGGAAATGTGTGGCTTGGCCCATTTGCCCTTTCCTCCCTCAAATCTCACTGTTCTCACTGTATTCAGTCAGTTTGTGAAGGCCATCTCAGCTTATTCTGGCTCTGCCGGTCTCAGTGAAATGGGCCACGCCACACATTTCTGTTCCTCACTCAAATCTCACTGTTCTCGCTGTATTCAGTCAG
>NW_027284844.1:5000-7500 GCF_046629955.1 Centroberyx affinis | reverse complement strand
CGTCACATAATGTATCGTAACAATGTATTGCAACATAATGTCTTGCAACATAATGTATCAAAAATAATGTATCTCAACATAATGTATCTCAACATAATGTATCTAAAATAATGTATTGCAACATAATGTATCTCAACATAATGTATCTAAAATAATGTATTGCAACATAATGTATCTCAACACAATGTATCGTAACATAATGTATCGTAACATAATGTATCGTAACACAATGTATCGTAACATAATGTATCGTAACATAATGTATCGTAACATAATGTATCGTAACATAATGTATCGTAACATAATGTATCGTAACACAATGTATCGTAACAAAATGTATCGTAACACAATGTATCGTAACAAAATGTATCGTAACACAATGTATCGTAACATAATGTATCGTAACACAATGTAATCGTAACAAAATGTATCGTAACACAATGTATCGTAACAAAATGTATCGTAACACAATGTATCGTAACATAATGTATCGTAACACAATGTATCGTAACATAATGTATCGTAACATAATGTATCGTAACACAATGTATCGTAACATAATGTATCGTAACACAATGTATCGTAACATAATGTATCGTAACACAATGTATCGTAACATAATGTATCGTAACACAATGTATCGTAACAAAATGTATCGTAACACAATGTATCGTAACAAAATGTATCGTAACACAATGTATCGTAACATAATGTATCGTAACACAATGTATCGTAACATAATGTATCGTAACACAATGTATGATAACATACCGCAATGTAACATAACGTAGCGTAACAACATGATAATAATATAATAGCAAAGCTGAATTGAACTGAATATGAATTGAACTGAAGGAATGAGGGAAGAGAGGAGGAAAAAGAGAAGAGAAGGAAGAGAGAGAGAAAGACAGAAAAGAGGAGTAGAGGAAAGTAGGAAGACAGAGTAGGAAGAAGAGAGAAGAGGAGAAAGAGGAGATACAAAAAACAAGAAGAAGAGAGGGGGGCAAGAGAAAGAGAGGGAAAGATGAAAGAGAGGAGAAGTCTTTGATGACCAGATGCTGTGTGTGTGTGTGTGTGTGTAACTGTGTGTGTGTGTGTTTGTGTGTGTGTGTGTGTGTGTGTGTGTGTGTGTGTGTGTGTGTGTGTAAAGCTTTGTTACTTTTACGATCTGCGTAAATATTTGAAATTCTCTCTCTCTCTCTCTCTCTCACACTCTGTTAATTCTGCTTCTGATTGGCCGAAGGTCTCTCTGCTGTCATGGTGACGAGAGAAAGTATGCGGTGTCACACACACACACACACACACACACACACACACACTGACGTACATACTAACTCACACACACCCACACGTATGATGCAATGAAGTTGTGCCTGTGCATAAATTAGAGAATATGAATGTATGTGTGTGTGTGTGTGTGTGTGTGTGTGTGAGATGTCAGTGTGAAGCCGTTATCTCTCCTCCTACACACTGTCCTCTATCAATCTGTTCACATCCCTCTTTCTTTTTCCTACCATCCTCCTTTCCCTCCTTCCTTCCTTCCTTCCTTCCTTCCTTCCTTCCTTCCTTCCTTAGCTGATCTGATGTCTGGATTGTTTCTGGGTGCGTTTGGTTTCTCCTCCCCGACAGCTGGAGGCGCTTCATCTGATTTTTTAGGGGCAGTTTGCTGCTTTTAAAGATCAATTTTATTGTTTTTTGTTTGGTCATACATTTATATTTGTATTGTACGCTCCATTTTTTTCCTCCCAGAATGCACTGGGAAGAATCGGCCAATAGTAAACACCCATGAAACACGTTCACACCTGAATATCTGACAGAACAAAACAAGGGCAACAGACTGAAACTCCTAATTCTTTGGGGCTTGGGACCGTCCTGTGTGTGTGTGTGTGTGTGTGTGTGTGTGTGTGTGTGTGTGTGTGTGTGTGTGTGTGTGTGTGTGTGTGTGTGTGTGTGTGTGTGTGTGTGTGTGTGTACCTGTCAGGGCCAGGATGAGCAGCATCACGGCGGCCAGCAGGCTGACGGTGGGGATGAGGATGTAGAGGAGAAGTCGAAGGTGATTGGTCGATCCCAGCTTGTGTGGACACGCCTCCCCCCCCATACCGGCCTCCGTCTGCACACACACACACACACACACACACACACACACAGTAGACATTCATTTAGATCTGGTCTGTAAATTCACCATTTCAATTAAGTTAATAATTATAATTTATTTTAAGAAGTCATTTCCATCCGGTCAGTAACTTTATCATTTAATTTAATGAATTCAGTCTCTATCTGCACTTCCTGGTTTCTCTACCAATGAGATTCAGTTTCATGATCAATAGTTCAAAATGGAGAAGTTGATTCTTCCCAGTTCTCTGCAACTTTTATTAGAAAGACGAGAAGAAGAAACATCTCAGGAGCGAAGCCTGGAGAAGATCTGAGGTTGTTCTGTTGATAGAATAGAATAGAATAGAATAGAATAGAATAGAATAGAATATCTTTATTGTCATTGTAC
>NW_027284843.1:7500-12432 GCF_046629955.1 Centroberyx affinis | reverse complement strand
AGCTCCTCGTGGTGTTTGAGATATTAGTTCACAGCCCGATCTCAGAGGAATCCATTTACACCAGGCTGAAACAAGAGGATGAATTATTAAACACAGAGAGAAACAGAGAGGTAGAAACTGTTCTGACTGCCGCTGTGTGTTGGATCTGTACCAAGGGGAGAAAAAGACCCGCTCTGATATGTATGGAAGGAGGAATGAACCGAGATGGGAAGAAACGGGGGGGAGAAAGCGGAGTGAGAGAATGAAGGGATTCATGTGTGGATGAACCAAGAAAGCAGAAAGGAGGAGGGGATGGATGAAACATGAACGCATGAATAAGAATAAGGCGTGAATGAAGGAAATAAAGAATGAAGTGAAAAATGCTGTAGCGTTTGTATATTTTAAGCAAGCAGAGATCTATAAATGTTTGTTCATTTTTACTATAATTATGTTTCTCTGGATTCTCTGGATAAACCCAACAGAAAAAGCTTTGGGGTCCAATAAGACTTGTTTTGAAATAATCTTCTCGGTTATAACTCTTACCTCTTCCCAGAACGTTTTAATCTTTCTGCGTTGCCAAATACAATGAAACAATGTTCCTCTAGTTTCCGTACATTTTGTGCATATGTCTGGAATTGTTTTTGTTATATCGATTTTAATTCCACCGGTGTCACATATGTGTCTGATGCACTTCATCTGTGAAAAGGGCACAAATGGAGAACAGTGTGCACCTTGTGTTCTTTGCAATGAGAAGACAGACAGCACTGATATCGGCCTGTTTGCATCATTCAGCCTGTCTGTCTGTCAGCTGAGCTCATCACTGCAGCTCCACTACTGGACTGACTTTACACATTTATTTTCCATCATGTCGCAGCAGAATGTCACGGGTTTGAGGTTGGCGGACTCTTAAGGCAGAGACAACACGAGGAGGCAGCAGGACAGTTCAAACAATGGTTTAATGGAGGATCAGGTAAGGTGGTGTGGAGGAAGGAAAGGGGAGGCCAGGCTGGGCGGACTGTGGAGGGGGAGGACGAGGCTGGTCTGGAGAATGGAGGAGTCCGGGCTTGATAACTGGCCTGGGGAGTGGAGTAGTCCGGGCTTGACAGCTGGCTGGAGAGAGGGCAGGCTGGATGAAGGACTGAGTCTTCCAGAGCTGGAGCAGGCGGCAGGAGTCAGGACAGGATCTGAACACAGAAGCAAAAGTGAGTCACAGCAAAAATGCAGGACGGAACTGCAAAAACAGGCTAAATGGCTTGAAAGTGACTAACAGCATGAACTGAGTCGACAATCTGGCGGAGTCTGGAGGTTTGAGCCGGGCTTATGTAGTAGAGGAAGATTGGTGATGAGTTGCAGCTTGAGCAGGCCGGCTCCTGACTCCGCACACCAGACTCCAGCTCTGTAATCAGACCACACACACACAAAGAGAGAGACTAGGAGGCAGAGGACATGACACAGAAGCACATGCGCTCATTGTTTTTATTTCCTGAATGAGTCCAGACTGCGTTCTCGCTGATGGAACCGAACCACAGCTCTATTGGAACCAGAGCCAGCTGTGTTGCTGTTTTCTCCTCTTTTCTAAAGCTTGTTGTCAAGTCCCGCTCCTGAACGAAGCTCCTCCCACTCCATTCAGCAGCTTTTCATTTTTAAAAAAAAAATCTAGCTTGTCTCCTCCCTCACTGTTTAAAAGCGGCGCTCTCCCCCTCCCATTCCTGAAAAAAAAAAACTCTCGTAATGGCGGAATCGATGAAACGAGCGAGTAAACTTGTTAAACTAGTGAACTTGCTACCTGCCTCTTCACTTGTCATTGTGGGACATGTGACCTTCAGCAGGAGAAAGATCTGTCAAAGTGAGACTGGTCACCGGTGAGACTTCTCTGTAGGTACGATTAGCTTAGCTATTAGCCTTTATGCACGGTACTTTGCAATGTTTGTCCTTGGTAGGCCTCCGTAGTGCGGTGGCTTTGCTGTGTGTTATTTACAAACGTGTTGCAGTGTCTGTCGCCCTCTGGTGGTCAGAAAATTTCACTGATTGCAGCTTTAACCTAAGCTTCAAGTCCCACTGAAATGGAAGTTAGAGCATCTTTAGCTTCTGTACTGTGACGTATTTCCCAGTGAAACGGAATATTTGAGCGGTGTACAGTTACAAGAGGGATTTAAATCAAATCCTTGGCATTTGATTGGACCGCTAAACGGTGGGCGGGGCTTAGAGTTTAGCGCGATACGGCGCTACAGAGAGAAACGGAGCTACAGAGGACTGTTGGCTCCACACACACCAGGTTGAAGAATGATTGATGGGTGGATGTCATGATATTATTGGTTGAAATTGGTTGGTTCATGCTTACGTAAGCACACGGCATATTTTGTTTTACAGGAAGAAAACATGATTGGATTTTGATATAAGAATACAAAGAAATGGATTTTTAGGGTTTTTTTTGGCATATATTGTTAAATAGGTGCACGATATGACCGGGGATGTGATCTAAAAGGGTTAAAAATGCATTTTTCATTTCATCTCGACTTTAACCAAACTGTTTTAGCTGCCTAAACTGAACCGAAACTGAATACATAAAAATGGCGATCCCAATTCCTGCTGTTGTCATATAATCCAACGCATGGTGGAGGAACCCAATCTTCAGACTAAACCTGTCCACAACACACAGTCTGTTTCACACTTGGTGTTCATTTCCTGACTTTTTGTGAGACTGTGCTGTGAAGTCAGACATGAAACCCATTTCACCGCTCAGTTTGTCAAGTTCAAGTTTTGAACAGTTTTGACAGAATGGAGAATGATGTGGCTTAATCCCTGCACTGTGGCACTGCAAGAGGCGTGTGTGTGTGTGTGTGTGTGTGTGTGTGTGTGTGTGTGTGTGTGTGTGTGTGGAGAGTGATGTGGCCTAACCCCTTCACTGTTGCAGAGCAGATGGAGAAACAGAAAAGTTTTGTGTGTGCGTGTGTGTGTATTTCTGTGTGTGTGTTTATGTAAATTAACGTGTGTGTGTGTGTTATTCATTCCGACTGCATCACTTGACACTCTCTCGCTTCAGTGCATTCCTTGGCAACACACACACACACACACACACATACACACACACACACACAGTCCTCCTTTGCCCTCTTCCCCTTTTGTCATCACAACCGTTGCTCATCCTCACTTGAGTAATCCCTCTCGTTGTTGTTGTTGTTGTTGTTGTTGTTGTGGTCGTTTGGAGGTAAACAAGGTTGTTGGGATTAATTCTGACCGCAAACCAAATCCTTCATTTGTGCAGCAGAGTCAGGCAGCGTTAGTGGGCGGCGGAGACTCAAACAGCTTGTGAAAAAGCTCTGAATGTGTTTTACAATAGCAATGTCAACAAGAGCTGAATCAGAAACAACAAATTAGATTTATAATCAAGGCAGCGGCTGTTTGCTCACTATTTGGCGAAGCTAAAGGAAAAATCAGCCCTCAGATACACTGTTATATATAATCAGTCTGTGATGTTCACATTACAGGAGTTATTTAGTGATGAAGTGTTGTGATTTACTTTTCTTGGTGAACACACTTTCCCTCATCATCGATGTTTCCCAGAATGCCTGCGGCTGCGTACACACTGCAGCTAAATATGTCTGTCAGTCCACTTTGAAGTGCTCAATCCTGTAAAGTTCACACAGTTCGGTCATTAAAGAGCAACTAAACCCCAAAGCCAAGTCTAACCATCATCATCGTCAATCTAATCAAGGCCTGACATTATAATTGTAATGGTTTAGATCAGGGTTTCCCAAACCTCTCCTCGAGTACCCCTTGTCCTGCATGTTTTAGATCTCTCCCTGCTCCAACACAGCTGATTCCAATGATGAACTCTTTATCAACCCCTGAAGCTGCTTGTTAACAAGCTGATCATTTAAATCAGCTGTGTTGGAGCAGGGAGAGATCTAAAACATGCAGGACAAGGGGTACTCAAGGAGAGGTTTGGGAAACCCTGGTTTAGATGATCTGTGTATTGTTCTACAGGAAGATTTACAAGTCCTGTGGAGCCTAGGGCGGTAGTCAAGACCACTGGAAAGACTCTAGGCTCCTTCGAAGAATCCTTCAAGATCTCATCTAAACTGATTTCCTTTTGAGAGGAACAATTGAGGGAGTCAGTCTCAGAGAAGTTCTACTGGCTGACCAGAGGTGTCACCAGTGTGAGAGTGACTGCTCAATATCTTTCTTTCGTTTTTAATGTCATTTTATGTATTTTTTCTGTTTTATGTGAAGCACATTGTATTTGCCTTGTGTATGAAATGTGCTATATAAATAAAGTTTGCCTTGCCTTGCCTTGCCTTGACATCTAAAGGTAAAAAGCATGCTACTGAAATTGCCATCTGCTATTGGCTGATCTTTGGTGCCAGGTGATGATGTCACCTTCTATAAAGTACAAGAGTCGGTGACATCACCTAGCACCAAAGATCAGCCAATAGCAGATGGCCATTTCAGTAGCATGTGTTTTACTTTTAGATGCCAGGCTTCACACAGATTTGGGTTTTAGTTCCTCTTTAAGGAGAGTGACAGCCGCATTCTACAACTCACTGCCTGAAACATGCAAGTACTGACTACCGAATTTGAGAGTGGATTCTGTTAGAGTAGTGTAAACCAGAACCGGACTGGACAACTGGTTGTTATGTGACGTAAGTGGCAATGCTCCTTAGGTTGCGCAACATTCCCTCCTCCATCCTTGTTCATTTGAAAAAATGGCGCATAGCAGAGGAATTTTGTGTCACATAAAAGTATCACGTTCCTGCGGTGGGAAAAAAGCAAATATGATGCCGCTGTCAGTGGCGGTTTATTAAGATCTTCAGGATAAACTGATGCCTCTGGTCACTGCTGTTACTGGTGTCCAGTAAACTGAAAACACAGGCAATGGAGGCCGCCATGTTGGTCTGAAGTAAACGTTACCATGGTTACAGACATTATTTACAGCCATGGCGAGATCGGATG
>NW_027284842.1:0-17441 GCF_046629955.1 Centroberyx affinis | reverse complement strand
TGCATCACATATTTTGTACTACAATATTTAATGATTATACGAACAACTAAACAGTGAAACTATCGGTATCTTGTGTGTGGGTGATCTAAATCAATGTTCCTGTGGTATTTCATGATAAATGAGTTATTTGAACCAACGATTCTGCAGGTGCAAGGTTTCTGTAAAGATATGAACCCACAATGCAATGTTCTGAATATTGGACAGCCTGTGGTACAAGTGATGACCGTTTTGAGTTTTGTGTCTAGAGTTTTGAAAAATGACCACAAGCTTCTGAAATCAGTGCCAAAGTGATTGTAAAAAACTGTAATACAGTGATTAATACAGTGATTAATACAGTGATTAATACAGTGATTAATACAGTGATTAATACAGTGATTAATACAGTGATTAATACAGTGATTAATACAGCGGGCATCTGCAGATTGATTCTGACCAACACCACACAGGCCAAGCAGCTGTGTTGAGTTTTAGGATTGAAATCTCTCAGCTGTCAGAAATCCCTCCATGACTTTTCCTTGTTAGATTTTCAAAAGCCTGAAAGAAACCAGCAGCTCTAATTACATTCATTCCCTTCATCTTGTGTCTTGCTGACTCTCTCAAAGCTTCTCCAGTGTTCGCTCTGACAGTGACTGATGGGCTCTGCTGTCAGGACCAGCAGGAGGTAAAAGGGATCAGAAGTGACTGGTCTCACCTGCAGCTGATCTCACTGCAGAGGGACGGCTGCAGGAATCAAGTTTGCCTTAATGAAGATCTGTCCGAGTCTTTTAGTCAGTTTGTTAGTTACTTCAATAGTTATTTAGGTAGTTAATCAGTGAGACAGTTAGTTTGAGTCGATAAGTTAATTTACCTGTTAGTTTACTTGTACAGAGGAAAAACAAAGAATAAAAAGTGATTAAACTGATAAAGAAAAAAGGTAGAAACCTATAGGAGGAGAAACTTCTGCCAATATTGCTGCAATTCCTACTACAGATCATATCACATATTATAATGCCACTTTAATACTTCCTAGTGTTTGTGTAAACCTGTTGGTGTAGTGGTGGTGGACTGTAGTGTTTGTTTTAACCTCTTTGGATCACCAGATGGGTGGGGCTTACCAGATAGAAAAACACAATGAGGAGCAGAAAGTCAGTTTAGTTTACTTTTCTCAGTCTGACCTGTCACCTGACTCTCTGACCCGACCTGATGAGGTTAACCCCGCCCATCTGAGACCCTGATGGTGCGTTTCCACAGGAGCATCATTTCACTCGAGGGGATCCCGCTGCTTCCCAGTATCGGACGCTTGATAGGCGAGCTTCCATATTGGTTCCTCGCTGCACCTGATTGGACGAACCCTGTCACTCGCTGGGCCGTCTGCCCCCCACATAGTTCACCGAAATGTGTTTCTGAAAACATTTTGGTGAGAAATCAGCCGTGCAGCTGAATCTCTCTTCATTTTAGATCGACAACAGTTAGTTTAAAAGTTTTTACGCAAGTTTCCAGAGGCGGCGAGTCGCGCTGGACGCCCTTGATTTGCATAAAGTAGCCTAGACCTCAACTTTATGCAAATGTGGAGCGGCCAACGTGACGCCCCGTCTCTCGAAACGCACCGCGCCGCTCCCAGAATGCATTGCACGGCTGCTTACATAGAAAATGGATGGGAGGCTTGGAAATGAGGGATCCTGTGGAAACGTACCATAAGCGGTAAAAAAAAGACACGCTGATGTTGTTTGTAGGTGTGGTGTGAGTGATGGGGGGGGGGGGGGGGGGGGGGGGGGCGGGGGGGTGTGGTGTGGTGTGGAGCCTCACCCGGCCCAGCTCCTTGTCCTCCAGGGCCAGGACCCCCGTGCTTTCTGTGAACAGCTTCACTTTGACGGAGGGCAGGGGGTGCGTCGTGGTGAAGTCCCCCTGGGTGCCCCATCTGAAACACAAAGGTTCCCCTTTAACACAGACTGACAGGCAGAGAGCTGGGAAGAGACAACAGCTGCTGTCCAAAGACCAGGGGGAGCAGAGACGATCTGTTTCTCTCCTGATACGATTCAATATGTGATCTGAGGTTCAGGATTCAATACAACCAGGATACGATGTGATCAATAAAAAAATAATTCTGTTTATTTCTGAGACTCAAATCTTTCCAGCGATGCCATTGGCTGCTAGAATGTAAACAACAATTTAAAAATGTCGTTACAAAGTGACAATAATATAATTTGGATGGAGAGCTTGTGAAACTGTGATGGTCAAGAGTCTCATTAGTGATTACTACAGCAGAATAACATGGAGCTGATATCACCATTCATGTTCCTGACAGCAGAATAACATGGAGCTGATATCACCATTCATGTTCCTGACAGCAGAATAACATGGAGCTGATATCACCATTCATGTTCCTGACAGCAGAATAACATGGAGCTGATATCACCATTCATGTTCCTGACAGCAGAATAACATGGAGCTGATATCACCATTCATGTTCCTGACAACATACGGATTGACACAATTTTGTATTGAGATTTATTAAATTTCGATACATCATCCCATCCCCAGTAGATGGTTTTCCAGCTCATCACATTAGGAGATATTTGATATTTTTCCTTCATCTTAGTTGTTTTTTAAATTGTTGTTTACATTCTAGCAGCCAATGGCATCGCTGGAAAGATTTCAGCCTCAGAAATAAACAAAATTCTGCACAGTCAGACTTTGTTGTCACTGAACTTTTATTGATCACATCGTATCCTGGCTGTATTGATCCTGAACCTCAGATCACGTATCAGGAGGGAAACAGATCGTCTCCTCTCCGCCATCTGCAGAAACTCCAATGCAGGATAAAAAATAAAAAAAAACACATATTTGCATATATATATAGCAGCCAATACACAAGACAGTAATACAAGTATCACATTCTTAATGATGACTACTGATGATCGATGATTACTGCGACCTGAGCGTCTATAATGTGAGCTCTACCATGAGGTCACTTAGCTGCGTTTCCTCTCATGGCGGCAGATAACCTGCTCCGGCTCCCAGGGACACGGAGCTGTAAACAGTCACACCGCTGATGACTGTTATCAAGAAGCACTTACTCTTCATGTTCAGCCGGTGGTAATGGAGCCCGCCGGCTCTGTGACAGATTACACGGCCATTTTGAAAGCGTGATTATGTGCGTTTATGTCAAAACGTGCGATTCTGTGTGAGTGTGTGTGTGTGTGTTTGAGTGTGTGTGTGTGTGTGTGTGTGTGTGTGTGTGTGTGTGGCGGCCCGCAGATGACAAGTGACCCCTTCACTTGTGGAGGGCACGAAGCAAAGCCGAGCTCCGTATTCAGTTTTCCCAGTTTCCAAGGCAACATTGTGCAGAAAGGTGGATTCGGTTCACACACACACACACACGACAGACACACACACAGCTTTTTATTTTTAATGCGATCACACGCAGCGGATCGACAGAGGAGCAGGAACACAAACCGCACTCCGGCCTCTGCTGCCTCCACTCCTCCATTGAAACGATGACTCGCTTTCATCAGTTTTATCTCGGGCTAAACTCCCGGTTTGGCAGCTTGACCTCGAGGACTGAAACCAGACCGGTGGAAACAGCCGGTAAGGTTTCAGTGTGAGCCGGGCAGAAGGAACCGAGCGGCCGGACCCTCAGGTGAGTCCTGAAGCAGGTCCTGCAGTCCAGGTCCACTAAGGTCCAGAAAGACTCCAAACCTCCAACTCCATGAAGTCAACTAGAACTAGCCGTAGGTCCCATATTACTCCTGTTCTTGCTTCCATCCACTGGCTTCCCGTAAAATACACAATAAACTACAAGATCCTGTAAGATCCATATAAGGCCCTGAATGACCTCGCCCCCGGTTACATTTCTTATCTCCTCGTTCCTCATTCCACTTCTCGACCACTTCGTTCCTCAAATCACAAAAGGTGACCGCGCCTTTACAGTTTCAGCCCCGACCCTCTGGAAGCAACTTCCCCAATCTGTCAGATCACTTATTTACCACGACCAACTTCTTCAATACATTTTTTCCACCAGAGGTTTTGGTCTCAGTAGATAATTTCACTTCTTCTAATGTGTGTCCTTATGGAGATTTTCAAAATAATTGTGTCATTAACAGATATAACGGATATAAAACAGGTTGTTTTCCTAGTGATTGACAGGTCGCCGATTATGGACCGGAGCTGCGGCTCTGTCGATGACCCAAGCTCCGCCCCCTCCACCTTGGCTCCGCCCCTCTGCCTCTCTTTGGCTGCTCCGGCTCCAAAAAATGTCACCATGGCTCGATCCCCTCTGCAGTCTGACTCAGAGTCTTATATCTGGATTTAGAACTTTGATTTTTGCACTGATGAGTGAATTTTTCTGCACTCTATCAGCCTATTGATTCTCTGTCTGGTTTTATCAACTGATATTTGTGTGTATGGTATATGATGTGTTGTGTGTTTTAATTTTAAAATCTGTCTGAAAACAAATTTCCCTCGCGGGGCAGTAATGACTGAAACTGAATCACATCTTGTGTGTTACTTTCTTCAAGAAGGCAAAATATAATCTGTGTAGATCCCTGCAGCTTGTGTCTGTGATGGAAACACTTTTCATTTATTAAGCACCAAGGTTATTATCGTTAAGGAAAACTAACTAAATAACGAAAACTAGGTGTGAAAAAACATTTTGGTTAACGGAAATAAAAATAAAAACGAGGCTTTACAAAAAAATGATAACTAACTGAAACTGTATTGTGTGTTTACAAAACTAACTAAAATAAACTAAAATTATAGAGAAAATGTCTGTAGTTTGTCTTTGTCAATTTATTTCATACATAAGCCTAGTATTTTGAATTTTTGAATCTCGCCCCTGACAAATACCCCATATTACAAAAAAAGACTAAAACACTGAAACTAATAAAAACTAAACTAAAACTAAGCATTTTCAAAAAATAAAAACTAAACTAAACTAGCAAACCCGCTTTAAAAACTAATTAAAACTAAACTGAAATTGAAAAAAAGTCAAAACTAAATAAAAATAAAAATAATAACCTTGTTAAGCACTTGTGATTCTGCTTTACAAAAACATTGGTGGAGCAATTTCTTTTTTCAGCTTAAGGTAATATGTCCTTACACCAAAGTGCACTAAAGTAAGGACAGCCTGTCCATGGACATTCAGACCCTTTAGTTAACAGAAGCCTTCATACTGTAATTAATCTAATATATTGTCTGGAAGGTTTAGGCCAGTGGTTCTCAACGTGGGGTCCGGGGACCACCGGGGGTCCTTGATGGGGTTTCCAGGGGGTCCCCAGCAATTGTTAAACTTCAGCATTATTTAATTTACAAGAAGTTAGAGAATTAGAAAATGTAGAAGAATGACTATTTTGATCATAGTTTCTCTGTTATCTCTCTACCTACAGTACAGACAGTCATGGAGTTCTGGACAAAATCATATCTGACAATAAAAATATTCTCAGATTTGGGTCAGAGAAACAAAATCTCATCAGATGGGGGTCCGTGGCTCTAATGTGGACTGAATAAGGGTCCTTGATATGAAAAAGGTTGAGAATCACTGGTTTAGGCAACTTGTTTGAAAGCTGCTTTAAATCAGATAGAACCTGCAGGCTGAGGCTTCACTGTGTGGGACAGACTTAAAGGTGAACTTCTCCTCCAGGTAGCCGGACCTCAGAGACAGAAGTGCAGCTCATGCTTGACATTATCAAATAATTAATGGTGTCACTAATGAAAAGGTCCTTGGCAATTAAAGTGCTGATGTGCTACAGATGCAGGAGTCATCAGAGCGACTGAGTGACCATGTAGTCACAGCTAACCAAGATGTCATTAACAGTATGGGTGTCTTACTGGGGGGGGGGGGTGCAGCTCATTATAGAGAGGGGGGGGGGGGGGGGGGGGGGGTCATTATAGAGAAGGGGGGGGGGCAGCTCATTATAGAGAAGGTTACAGTGAAGCAGGTACAGCCTGTTCAACACTGGGCTCATCAGGTGATGTCACAGCCGCCTCCTCCTCCTCTAATTGGGACTATTTGGTGACGCGGCGGGCGGAGCGCTCTCAGCCTGAGCCTTCAGAAACCCTCCACCAGCCCGAGCGTGTGAAAGGGCAGCCTCATTACCGCGAGCCCCCCCCCCCCCGCTGCCCCCCCCCGCCCCCCCCGCCCCCCCTGCCGCCGGCCGGCCGGTCAACGATCCGAGCATTGTTGGAAAAGAGGCATTTTAATTTTCCAGGGGACACGACGTCAATGAATAATGCCACACAACAAAACCTGCAACATAGAGGAAGGATGAGGTTTGGGGGGGGGGGGGGGGGGACATGATGGATGCTGGTTGAAGAAGGCAGAACATATTAATCCATCCTGAGTGTGGGAGACAAAACTCTAACAAGAGGAACATCAGCGAGGCGGAGGTAAACGCTGCTGAGGTCAGAGAGCCGCCAATCCGAAGACTTCCCCCAGCTGAGTCGGCCTGGTGATTTCTCCTCGGCTCAAACTGCGGGTTTCGTTACACAAGACGAGTTCCTACGGTGGCACCGAGGGTTACTGCAAAAAATATCCACCTTAAATAGTCATTTGATCTTGTTTTCAATTTTAAAAATGTCTCAATGGGACGAGAAAATGCCCTTTTGAGTTTGTCATGATGCTGCTTTCCTCGCAGCTCTCTCCTGAGAAACAGATTCTTATTTCCAGCAGAACTATCTGCTTAGAAAAACCAGCAGTTCTCAACCTTTTTGGCTTGTGACCCCTTAAAATTTTCCTTTTTCATTTAGTTTCACTTCATTCTGAGGCTGAAAACTGTTCTGTATTTCACAGTAGAAATATGTTTCTTTCCTATCCCATAAATCATCTTGCGATCACCTGAGGGGTCCCGACCCCCAGGTTGAGAACCACTGAAATAAAGGACTAACCCCAACCCAAAAACCTAACCCTACTTGGAGTATTTGGTTAGACAGAGGTTAAATAAAATAAATAAATAAATAAATAAAAAGTTGTTCTAAGAATTTTTTTTCAAAATAATGTCATTTGAGTCCAAAAAATAGTTGACACAAGTTGAGCAACGTTGGAAGCAACTGAAATCCTCCGAGCCCAGCGACACATTAATTCACTTAAAGGGTCTCTGTGTAGTTTCTGGTCCGATGCTGGCCTCTATCACTCAGCGTTGTCATGACAACAACACTCTGCCCTCTGCAGAGCGAGACCATCATCAGCATGGTGGGCAGGTTGGACCGTTTCACATCAACAACAATCAGCTTTCTGTCAGGTTTTACCCAGTTAGACCATTTTTTTTTTATATTCGATGGATGTTTGCTGTGATCAGGATCCTGACATCAAAGGTCAGGACTCTGTGTGTGAAGTAACTCCACTGCCCCGGAGCATAAACGAGCCGGTCCGTTAAAATTTGAGCTATTTGGAGAATTATATAGATGCCGAATTTACCAGAATACCCTACAGACTAGTAAGAAAGTCTCAAATTAAATTTCCAGATGTGTGCTTTTTGCCGATAAGTAAGGCAAAAATAAATTGTCAGATGTTTGAAGGGACCTTGGTGTGGCAGGAGGCTTCAGCCTCGGCTGCTCCTGTGTTTCTGACTGCAGAAATCTGTTCACTTTGTTTCACTCTCTAACATTCAGGAAGCTGCTGATATTTACTAGTCATATTATGCTTCAGTAAAGCAGAAATATTACACACAGACCCTTTAAATTGGAAAAATAAGAAACAACTTGTTTGCAGAATTTTTAGATCACAAATTATTGTCATTCCAGTCCGCAAAATTGTCAGCACAAGTTGAGCAACGCTGGAAGCGAGTGAAATCCTCCGAGTCCAGCGGCAGATTCATTCACTTAAGAAAAAGGATTTTAAGACTGAACATAATAAGCGACTTGGTAAATGCACAGCAGCTGTGAGCCTCAAACCTCCAGCAGCTTCCAGCTGAAAACAAACTCCTCCATCAAGCCTTTTGTAAACCATCTGATCTGCTCCATCCCTCCTGCTGCAGCCTGAAGCCTGCAGTCCAGCAGGAAGAAGGCCGGGCTTTCCTCTACAAACCAGTGTGTTCCTGACAAGCACACCCCCCCACGCCCACCCCCTCCTCCGCTCCCCACCCCCCCAACTCCCTTCCTTATTACATAACAGGACCGATGTCCTCGCTTTAATAGCCTTGAATAAGAATGCGAGCCGTGGCTCGAGGCAGCAGGATGTGGAAGCTTCAGACAGAGAGTCAACTTCCCTCGTTACATAAAAATGTGGCGTTTAGTCTTCGTCTTCGTCTTCAGTCTGAATCCGCAGCATCGTTTGCATTGCAAAGCTCCGGGTCTCCTGTGTTTCAGTATCAGGTTCGGTGTTAAGGACGCTGTTCACCGGGGTCCGCGTATTTATTTCATCTTCAAAAGCTCGAGGGATAATCCAGTTGGAGTCAAGAGTCAAAGCTGTAAACTTGCTGTAAACACAAAGCTTCCTCAGTAAATTAGCAGCGAACACTGTGGGACTGATCAGAGATCAGCGGCTCGGCACTGAACCGCTCAAACTACCAAACTAACAACAATGACGGTTCTGCCTTCGGGGGTACTGGTGGTTTAACACGTCGTCATGGAAACGCTGATCTGCAGCAGGGTGAGCCGGTGGACAGAGAGACCGTCCTGTAACTGTAAAGTCACAGGTTCAATCTCCTCAACAGCCACCGACAGACAACAGACACCGAACGCCTGTCTGTCACCTGTCACCTTTTATTTATCTGACCATCTAATCTAGGGCTGTAAAATTATTTGTGTATAAATCGGAAATCACGATTTTACTTTCCACAATAAATAATTGTAGAATATTGGCAGTTCAGCATCATGGAGACATTTCACTGCATTTAAAATCCCTCTAAACAAAACTTCTGCAGCCTCAAAACTCTGTTCAGCAGAACGCTCAGTCCATGGAAGCTCAGACTGAATATTTCAGAATGAAAAAAAAAATCTCTGCAATCCAATAAATCACAAGGTAAACAAAGTACCTGGCAGGACTGCAGTGTATTAACACAACATGCTGTACTGCAGGGACGGGAAACCATGAGCCATCAAGTCCTAAGCCAAAACTTAGATAATAAGTATAATAAACAAAACATTGAGCGTGTTTCCATCCTGTTCTTTAGAGCTCCAAAACAAAAACAGACAAACAATCACACTGTGAATAGAAAGACCTATACACCATTATTTGATGCAAATCAATCAGCTGTAGTTCAGATTTGCACTAAATGATGGTGTAAATATACTGTAGGTCTTTTTGGAACTCTGAAGAACTGGTCCCCACTGACTTCAGTTGTTTTGGAGAAGGCTGCTATGGAGTTGTGCTGCAGCCTCCCTGTGTGTTATATGGACAAACTTCACCTGTGTTTCACCTGGCATGAGGGGGAGGAGATGATGACAGAGTTTTCATTTTTGGGTGAACTATTCCTTTAAAAGTTCAGCCCATCAGTCCACAGTGAGAGTTCCTGGTCTCCACGCTGTGAGATGCTTCTGCTTCCTGGACGTTGTTCTCTGTCCGTTACGTTTGTGCTCAGGCTCAGATGTGAAAGCTAAAGGAATCAGACCGAGGGGAAAAACATCGGGCAGAAACCTGCTCCGTTCATCAGGTTTCTCAGAACGCGATAACGGCCTTTATCCAATTCAGGAAAATGGCTCTTAGCAGGACTGTGACGGTTTATTGATTGATTGATTTTATTTGACAGATTTTAAAGTAAACATAGGTTTGAAGGCCCTTAGGCCACAACCATACACACATAAAATTGTTGAGGAATTCAACACACAATAACAAGAAGACTTATTTCCATTGTGGTCCTCGTTGTAAAAAGCAATGGTCAGCACAGGCAGGTCCTGGCAATGCATGAATCACTTAAGACATAAAAAACATTAACATATTCATTATATAAAATAACTTACATTCAAAAAACGCATTAATTAATAATTGACTGTCAGCAGCCATCCCTTCACTGCTCTTTTAAACTGGTTAGCAGTGACAGTTTCTTTAATATGGGATGGCAATAGATTCCATTCTGTAGCTGCTGAGTACAAAAAGGTGTTTTTCCCTGATGCTCTGAAACCTACAGGAGAATAAATCTGTTACACTGGCTCTAGTCGCATATCAATGAGTATCACTATTAGTGTGCGTGGAAACAGTAAAGTAAAGTAAGTGGACTCACTGTGGTCTGGAGGCCTCGGCCTGGTCCGTCTGCAGCTTCTCCCCCCCCTCCACCTCCATGGTGCAGTACACGATCCGGTTGGGAGCCACCGACTTCAGACCCTGAACCTCCACGATCACTATCTGAAACAGCAGAGGAGATATAACCGTGCTCTCCGCTTTATCTGTACATCCAAACAACTACGGAGTCGGTCGGTCGGTCGGTCGCGGCGGCGGCAGACGTCCCGCCTGCAGATGCATGATGGGAGACGAAGCCGGCTGTAACCGCTTATCAGGACGGGAGCCGGGTTCTGATAAACACATTTCACTTCCATGTCACCACAGAGCCAGAGCAGCTGTGGCTGCAGGAAGACGGGAATACTTCAACAAAAAACATTTTGCAGACATAAACACCTAATATTATATTTAGGTCTTTTTTGTTCTTTTTTTCCAGGTTTTTTTTTTTTTATACATATACGTATATATATATTATTTTATTTCTTCTAAATTACATCAAATTTCTAGGCTATTAATAATAATAATGATAATAATAATAATAATAATAATAATAATAATAAAAAATCGGTAACACTTTACAATAAGGGTCACTAAGTTAAATTCACTCGTGTAATTTACTAATGTATTCATGTTAACTAAGGTATTAATTTATACATTATTTAATAGTTTATGACTTAAGATGACTATTAAATAATGTATAAATTAATACCTTAGTTAACATGAACACCATTAGTAAATGATTATCAGACACATTAGTTAACTGTTAATTAAGGGTTAGTTGATGCTTATTAAGCATTAACTAACCCTTAACTTAGTGACCCTTATTGTAAAGTGTTAACAATTAATCATTATTAATAATAAATAATAATAGCCTTGAAATTTGATCTTACAAGCATTGGAGGAAACTCTGGCCATTTGGTGTTTTGCTCATTCCTGCTATTTCCAGGTATTCAGTATTCAATATCATGGAAAATATTGCGATATTCACAAAAATTGGGATATTTACGGAATATTGCAATATTCAATATTATCGAATATCAGCCTAGATCAGCCTAGATCACACTATGGCCATCATCATCATCATCATCATCATCATCATCATCATCATCATCATGTTCGGTTCAGTCAGCTTCACATCTCCTGACGGGCTGAAGCTCAGTTTTTAAACTTTGTGGGAATGAATTTGTTCTTTGTGTTTCAGGTTCTGTCGTCATAAGAAAGTTTTGCACATTCAAACAGAAAAAAATCTGTCTTCATAATTCCAGTTTGAGTACTTATGAGAAATTTTTGAATGCTTGTAACTTAATGTTTGTTTAGTCTGATTAATGCTCACACAATGAAATCACAAAACCTTTACCTGTAAAGCTTCAGGACTTTCTTCATAAAGTTTCATGAGTTCATTTTCGGAGCTATGAATCCTGGGATTTCTGCCAGCTTTCATGGGGGATCAGATTTTAATTTCAGGTTTTGTAAACTAGTGGTTCCTGGAGGCGGGCCGTCTATCACACAACCTGTTGTCATCATTAATAAATCGGCATGTATCAAAAATCCTTAATGTATAATTCAAAGACTCAAGACTAGCTTCAAGCTTTCAAATTGTGCCGCTGACATCACTCCATAATATTTGTGGAATATTCTGAGTTACGTAAACAAGTTCACACACTACAGTCTGACTCCTGACTGAATGTTCTGTTTCATTCTGATCTTCAGTCTTCTGCTTAAATGCTTGAAATGAGTTTCTTAGTCAAATATAAATAGTGAAGTTGATCCTATGTATGAATTTCTTTCCAAAGCCTTTTGCCTTTCCATCAAGGCAAAGAATCTAAAATATAAGACAGATCCTGAACTCAGAGTTTGAGGTTTGGCCCTCAGGCTGAAGGTTCAGGATGACAAACTGCAGACTGAACCGGTGCAAGAATTAATTTATTCCATCCTCCATCAAGATATTAAATAGCAACAAGTAGGAGTACTATATTATTTTATTATTTTAAAGAACCACTGGTTGATTATACCTGGTTTTATTATTTGAAACTATTGTCTTTTTTATTGACTTTTTATTATTTTAAAGAACTACTGTCTCACACTCAACATGTGAATTGAAGCATGTTTTACATGAGTTTGTATGATCTATGTACTTGGTGCCTGTGCATTGTGATGTTGTTGACAAATGTGTTGTGTGATGCAGCGGCTTGGAGCCCAAGACAAGTTTCCCTGCAGGACAATAAAGTATATCTTATCTTACCTTACCTTATCTTATCTTATCTTATCTTATCTTATCTTATCTTATCTTATCTTATCTTATCTTATCTTATCTTACCTTACCTTACCTTACCTTACCTTACCTTACCTTACCTTACCTTACCTTACCTTATCTTATCTTATCTTATCTTATCTTATCTTATCTTATCTTATCTTATCTTATCTTATCTTATCTTACCTTACCTTACCTTACCTTACCTTACCTTACCTTACCTTACCTTACCTTACCTTACCTTACCTTACCTTACCTTACCTTACCTTACCTTACCTTACCTTACCTTACCTTACCTTACCTTATCTTATCTTATCTTATCTTACCTTACCTTACCTTACCTTACCTTACCTTACCTTACCTTACCTTACCTTACCTTACCTTACCTTACCTTACCTTACCTTATCTTATCTTATCTTATCTTACCTTATCTTAACTTATTAAGATAGTTTGGATTTGTTTTAGGGCTGCAACTAACGTTTATTTTCATTGTTGATAAATCTGTCGATTATTTTCTCGATTAATCGATTAGTTGTTTGGTCTATAAAATGTCAGAAAATGGTGAAAAATGTGGATCAGTGTTTCCCAAAGCCCAAGATGACGTCCTCAAATGTTTTGTTTTGTCCACAACCCAAAGATATTCAGTTTACTGTCATAGAGGAGGAAAGAAACCAGAAAATATTCACATTTAAGAAGCTGGAATCAGAGAATTTTGACTTATTTTTCTTAAAAAATTACTCAAACTGATTAATCGATTATCAAAATAGTTGGCGATTAATTTAATAGTTGACAACTAATCAATTAATCGATTAATCGTTGCAGCTCTAATTTGTTTACCAGTTTTTTGGTCGCTGCATTATTCTATTTGTGTTATTTCACAGTTTTGATGTCTTTACTGTTATTCTAAAATGCGGAAAAGAGTAAAAATAAAGAAAAATGTGGTGTGTCCAAACTTTTGACTGGTAGTGTATCCCCACCCCACCCCACCCCACCCCACCCCACCCCACACACACACACACACACACACACACACACACACACACACACACACACACACCTCCAGAGTGAAGGACAGCACCACGTCGGACTTGGACAGGATGTCTCCCTCGTCTCCCATGTCCAGGAAGGAGTTGTTCATGGACGAGCGCTTCAGCTTCTGTTTGAAGTCCGGTCCTCCTTTAGAGACCGGCAGGCTCTCCAGGTTCGCCATCAGCAGGTTCACCGAAGACCGGAGCTCCTCCACGAACAGGACCTCCATGTCCCCCGAGACAAACTTAGGGTATCTCCTCTCCTACAGCAGAGACAGGAGAGATGGGAGAGAGAGAGAGAGAGACGGAAGCGGGAGAGAGCGAGAGAGGGGGAGAGAGAGAGCATTATTAGTCTATAATATTGCATCTTAAATTTCCTTTTATATGTTTCTGTAATGTATAACATGACACACTGTGTGACTCTATAGAGTCCAGACTGCTTTGGCAACACTGTATCCTAACAAATAAAGCTAATAAAGCTGAACTGAATTGAATTGAGAGAGAGAGAGACAGGGCGAGAGAGAGAGAGAAACAGGAGAGGAGAGAGAGAGACATGAGAGAGAGAAAGGGAGAGAGAGACAGGACAGGAGAGAGAGAGAGAGAGACGGGAGAGAGACAGGAGAGAGAAGGGAGAGAGACAGGAGAGAGAAAGGAGAGAGAAGGGAGAGGAGAGAGAGACAGGAGAGAGGGGGGAGAGAGACAGGAAAGACACAGCAGAGACATGGCAGAGAGACGAGACAGAGACGGGAAAGATACAGGAAAGACAGGAGAGAGACAGGAGAGACAAGAGAGAGACAGGGAGAGAGCAGCGTTAGTCTACAGGTTGCTACTTTGCTTGCTACTGTTATGAGACACTGAGACAAATTCCTAACAGCTGAGTCCATATGGCAACACAGTCTTCAAGCTTCAGTCTCGAATCTTGAATCTTGTAATGGTAGAAACTGATTCACTGCCACCTGCATCTGGTTCCTTTAATGGTTTCTAACCCGACTCTGATCCTTCCTGGCTGAACATGAGACAGGAACATCCTCCATGTCAGACTGTGGTCTGCAGGAGGAGAGCAGGGACACAGAGAGGCGGGGATAGAAATGAATGGGATCTGAAGCTCTGAGTCTCTCTGAGTCTCTCTGACACGAGTCTCTCTGTCCTCTCTCTCTGTAGAGACACAGCGGCTGCATGCTGCGGGGGGGTAAGGCGTTCCTCGCCGCAGCTTGACGACAGATACTGTCCGAGAGACCTGATTGGCTGGTCGATGTAGGCGGGGCTAATCTACTGATGACGCCATCACAGAGCGCAGCAACAACAACAACAACCAACATGGCAGCAGCACCGGCGGCGGAAAAGGAACCGGATGATAGCGAGGTAGATTTAGCGATTTCGTCAGTCCTTAAGAAACTTAACGGCACCGATGAATTAAAACAGGAATAATCCGTCTGTTTAAAAGCCTTTTTCAGAGCTCAGGATGTTTTCACGCTGCTTCCCACCGGCTTTGGTAAGAGCTTCATTTACCTGCTCGCTCCTCTGGTGGCTACAGAGACGGGACAATGGGCCAAATCCTCTGGTTATTGTCATTTGTCCGTCGGTCGGTCTTATGGAAGATGGAGTGAAAGAGGCCGAGAAATTTGGTATTTCTGCCTTGCGACTTGAAGTGGACTCAAAGGACATACAGGAAGAACGAGGGAGGATCCAGTAGTCCGGGGGCGTGGGAGCTCGACGACAAGCGGCAACAAATGACGACAAATCATATCGTTGCCGACGGTTAAGGATCGGTTGCTTGGAATTGTTGTTGACGAGGTTCATCTCACTCAAAAATGGTTTGTAGCCGACAACAACAACACACTGTTGTCTTCACTGGGAAGTGAACACCGCCATGATTGTTGTTGCTATGGAGCGCCTACAGATTACGTCAATCTGCTTTGCTGCTGTGATCGGTCAAAGAGTTTGATCATTGAGAACTAACAGCAACCAATCGGTTGGGGCAAGAAATGACGTCACCGAATCAGTGGTGGATAGGCTTGGACCCTTATGAATCACCATGCAAATTCGAAGACTGCTGAAAACTGCGATTCATAGGGGCTGGACACCAGGCTAACACAGAGGCGCTTTTATGCAACTGTGGCACCTGATGTTTCAAAGTTCAGCTGGTGATCAATAGTGACGGACAATCTGTTTCACTCCTGATCTGATTCGATACGTGATCTGAGGTTCAGGATCAATACAACCAGGATACGATGTGATCAATCAAAGTTCAGTGACACCAAAGTCTGACGGTGCAGAATTCTGTTTATTTCTGAGACTCAAATCTTTCCAGCGATGCCATTGGCTGCTAGAATGTAAACAACAATTTAAAAATGTTGTTACAAAGTGACAATAATATAATTTGGATGGAGAGCTTGTGAAACTGTGATGGTCAAGAGTCTCATTAGTGATTACTACAGCAGAATAACATGGAGCTGATATCACCATTCATGTTCCTGACAGCAGAATAACATGGAGCTGATATCACCATTCATGTTCCTGACAGCAGAATAACATGGAGCTGATATCACTATTCATTTTTCGTATTTGTCACATTTTTGTATTGCGATATATTGAATTTTACGGAAGCGTAATGCATTCACTTGAGAAAAAAACAATTGCCCTGTTTTTCTGAATTAACAAGATAATTATCTTAGGATTCTGAGAAAAGTTTTCATGGAAAAAAAAGAAATCTGCTCTGTTTTTCTGAAATAACAAGATATCTCAAAATCCCATGAGAAGTTCTCACCTGCATGGAGTATCCTACAGTTGCAATACCATCTGTATTACTTAAAGACACGAGTATCTCCAAATGTTACAAACCAAAAGCAAAATAAAACTGGATTAAACTAAACAGGCGGACATGTTTGCTTCCATGAAATCGAACTCTCAAGTAGGAATGAGAGCTGCTCTTGGGATTTTGAGATATCTCGTTAATTCAGAAAAACAGGGCAAATTTTTTTTCTCAAGTGAACGCATTACGCTTCCGTAGAATTTCAATACATCGTCCCATCACTAGAAATGAACTAATTTGAGTACATTTCTGGCATTAGTGTATGTGTGTTTCTGAGTCGGACCTGTTTGGGAACGCACCGCGATGCGAAAATACACTTTGGACAGTTTTTTCTGGAACACTGCAAGGAATCCTAATAGTGTCCAGAAAAACTTCAATTTTGGGGAAAAAACAGAAACAGAAGACAGCTGTTTCTCACCCGGGCCAGTCTGTCCGCCAGCTGCAGCCGGCCGTCCAGCTCCCTGCGGATCTGAGCCGCCTGCTCATCCACGTTGTCCAGCTGAGAGAGAGAGAGAGAGAGAGAGAGAGAGAGAGAGAGAGAGAGAGAGGAAAGAGAAGAAAGACGCATCAATCAGCCAATCAGGGCACAGGACAGAGAGCCGAAGAGTCAATAAACCAATCAAAAGGTGAAAATGAGTGAGTGAGAGTGAGAGTGAGAGAGAGAGAGAGAGAGTAAGGGAGGGAGGGAGAGAGAGACAGGAGAGAGAGAGAGAGAGAGACAGGAGAGAGAGAGACATGAGAGAGAGAGAGAGAAAGGGAGGGAGGGAGAGAGAGACATGAGAGAGAGAGAGAGAGAGAGACAGGAGAGAGAGAGAGAGAGAGAGACAGGAGAGAGAGAGACATGAGAGAGAGAGAGAGAGAGAGAAAGGGAGGGAGGGAGAGAGAGACATGAGAGAGAGAGAGAGAGACAGGAGAGAGTTGAGAGAGAGAGGAGAGAGACGGGAGACGAGAGAGAGAGAGACGGGAGACGAGAGAGAGAGAGACAGGAGAGAGATGGGAGAGAGAAGGGAGAGGAGAGAGAGACAGGAGAGAGACAGGAGAGAGAGAGAGAGAGAGAGAGAAACAGGAGAGAGTTGAGAGAGAGAGGAGAGAGACGGGAGACGAGAGAGAGAGAGATGGGAGAGAGAAGGGAGAGGAGAGAGAGACAGGAGAGAGACAGGAGAGAGAGAGAGAGAGAGAGACACAGGTGAGAGATGGGAGAGAAGAGAGAGAGACAGAGAG
>NW_027284841.1:0-16055 GCF_046629955.1 Centroberyx affinis | reverse complement strand
GAATCTGTTGGCTCCATGAAAACAAAACAAAAAATTACAGGATGTTATCAGAATCACTTGTATCACTAAGTGCAATAAATTTATAGCAATAAGTGGTGAAATTGGTGCTGAGACTGACAACTTATAGGCATTCACATACTGATGCATGGTACAGGGACGGTACCACTCTACATACACATTTGTTATTCTATAGTTGTGCATTATCAAAGGTTTAATATAATGAAATAGGGAAAGCCTTCGCTAACTGTTAACCAGCACTTGAATCTGTTAGCATCTCCAATTCTATGAAAATTAAAAGATGAAGTAAAAACTAAATATTTTATCCAATGAAAGTTGACTGAGCATATACTTCTTCCTTTTCAGCAATGCCCTGCTTCAAATTCATTCAGTTACCCACCACACCTTCATACTAGGAGCTTCTTAAGGGAGTTTAGAGGTAGTTTTTTTTAAGAGAGGGCACAGCATTTCTCACACACTTTCCCCCACCCATCGCCGCAGATACATTTTATTAAAAGAGGAAGGCTACTGGGTCACTGGTTATCAGGATGGCTGCTGGCTGGTTGAGAATAGCAGAGAGCAAAACATGGGAAGTGAAATCGCCCACAGCCTCACTCAGCGGCCTTTACTGCAGAGGGAGCCGAGTGTGTGGGATGTTAAGGTGAGGCAGTCGCAGCTTGTGTGGGATGATGCTGGATGCTGTGGAGTGTGTGTGTGTGCGTGTGTGTGTGTGTGTGTGGAATGTGGAGTGTGGAGCTACTCAGTAACCAACAGTGAAAGACAGTAGTTGGTGGTGTAACTGTATGAATAAATGCATTAAATGTGTGAGCAGGCTGGTGCTGAAAAGGAGCATTCATGACATAGATCTGATGTTTTCTAATCAGTGTGAACCGCAAGAAGCTGCATGGAGACTTTTTTTTTTTTTCAATTCCAATCTGGACTACATGGATACAAACTGAGATCCCAAGGCATGAGATCTACATGTGACAGAGTTTGTCAGTGTTGCCATGACAATAAGTAAATCTCACATCATTCATCTTAGGCAACTGTCATAACTCACGGCGTCACGGCAGCTTGGCTTAGCCGGATTCAGATTCAGAAACTTTATTGTCTATCACAAAGCATGACAGAAAATTGTCTTGACGTTGCTCATAAAAGAGGAAAAATAGACATAAAAAAGACATACAACATAAAAACACACAGACAGACATAAGGGTTAAAAACATACATAAGATTAGAGGTGAAAGTAAATAAGTGCATATGGCGACGTGCAAATATGACAGTGTGTGAATGTCTTTCATTGTTTGTTTAAAATACTGATGGCTGTTGGGATGAAGGAATTCTTGTCAGTGTTCCTGTCACAGAAGACAATGAGACAACAACGGAAAGAAAGCAAAAACAGCTGACTGGATCAGAAATTGGGGAGAGGACGCCTCGACTCAGTCAGACTGGAAGGCACAGACTGTAACCGAAATGTGTTTGAGAAGTGTGTGAAGCGTAGGCACAAAAAGGGATGTGACGTCTTTTGTTATTGCTACTCCAATGAAGCGTACCTATTTGACACCACAGTCAGTTCATATTGGGTTACATCCTAGAATACCGTATTTCCTCTAATAGTTGCCGGTAGTCAATTAAAAGCCGGGTCTCCGATAATGGCCGGGGGCGTGGTCGACCCGAACAAATAAAGGCCGGCCCCAAATACAGGCCGGGGAAAGAAACAAAGGAAACAAGCGTGAATTTGCAATAGCTGCGACCACGTACACACACTGTGTGGCTGTAGGACACCAAAGGGTGGGGAAATTTTTGTGGACCAACCAACCAACCGACCAACTGACAGACAGAGCGAGCTATAGAGCTGCTGGTCGCAGCTAAAAACAAGGGTGGACACCGGTAAACTCCTGGTGCCTGGAGGAAGTCTCTGGAGCATGCTGTCGTCGATTACCTTAATTATCGGTAATGCGTTGCAGTAACAAAAAAACGGCTACCTAACGAACCCAAACAGAAGCAGATCAGAAAACGAGGAGGCTTCGTACTAAAATATGAGCAAATATACTTATCAAACAGAGGGAATTAGAAATAAAGGCCTGTCTCTAATATAAGCCTGCTTCCACTAAAGGCCTGGTCCCCTCTGCAGTTGAGGTAAATAAAGGCCCGGGCCAACATTAGAGGAAATACGGTAGATATGAACAGCCATCCAAAAAATCAGACATGAGCAGCAATTGAAGCAAGGAACTGAAGTGTGAACATAGCCTTAGTCCAAATAAAAAGTGTAGATCTCAACAGCGATTTCTTCTTTTTTATCAGGGTTATGGATGGTGTTTGGACACACGACTCATGTTCCTGCCATTTCCACTTTTTACATTCCCACTTTCTCGCCTCTTCTCTTATCATTCCCTTCTTTTTTGCGTTGCTCTGATCACAGGACTGGAGTCTGGTTTCTGCCTCATTACCTCAGAGAGGGCCCGCTGTAACCTATGACATCTTATAAGAGGCACTTGTTTGCTTCTGTGTTTTGCCTCGGAGGTAAGAGAGGAGTGTGATGAATTACAAGAGGCGGAGGAGTGGCTGGGCGTGTGTGTGTGTGTGTGAGGGGGAACAAGAAGCCAGCTTGTGTTGCGATGACTGGAAGTGAGAAGAGACAGAGACTTCTTTATAGCCTCTAGACCAGTGATTCTCAACCTTTTTCATATCAAGGACCCCTAATTTAGTCCACATTAGAGCCACGGACCCCCCATTTGATGAGATTTTGTCTCTCAGATCCAAATCTGAGAACATTTTCATTGTTTGATATGATTTTGTCAGAATTCCATGACTATCTGTATTGTAGGTGGAGAGAAACTAGAAGGGCACTCGGAGAGCACAGACTTCCGCCAAGGCCAATTAGTCCAGTCTGCTATGATGTGGGTTCTTCCTTGGCCCATGCTACACCCTTCCACAAAGTTTCATGAAAATCGGCTCAGTAGTTTTTCCGTAATCCTGCTAACAGACAAACAGACAAACAAATGGCACCGAAAACATAACCTCCCTGGCGGAGGTAACTATGATCAAAACAGTCATTCTTCTACATTCTCTAACTGTCGTGAAATGAAATAATGCTGAAGTTTAACAATTCATCAATTTGCTGGGGACCCCCAGGAACCCCCTCAAGGACCCCTGGTGGTCCCTGGACCCCACGTTGAGAACCACTGCTCTACACTGTTCCTTAAAGGTGCTACATGTAGTGTTTTAACATCAATAAATCATTGCCAGATTCATTTTGAGACATTAGTACAATCACTGTAAACAAATGAGATCATTGCCAAGAAGATTGGCAGCTTCTACCAGCCTCTTTGCTGGAATTTACATTGTGAGCCACCAGGTCGGATTTGGAGGGAAATCTGCTGGATCGCTTTACGGCAGTGATTCTCAACCTTTCTCATTTCAAGGACCCCTCATTTACTACACATTAGAGCCACGGACTTCCATTTGATGCGATTTAGTCTCTTGGACACAAATCTGAGAATATTTTTATTGTCAGATATGATTTTGTCCAGACTTCCATGACTATCTGTATTGTAGGCGGAGAGATAACACTGAAACTATGATCAAAACAGTCATTCTTCTACATTCTCTAATGCTGAAGTTTAACAATTCAACAGTTTGCTGCGGACCCCCTGGAACCCCCTCAAGGACCCCTGGTGGTCCCCGGACCCCATGTTGAGAAACATTGCTTTACGGCACAAAACAGGAAGAGGTTCTGTTCTTCCAGAGCAAACGGACCTAAGCTGTCAGAGTTTCTGGCAGCAGATGGTGGAAGGAGGGAAAGAAATCACTAAAATCACTAAAATCACTTCCAACATGGGAGGTGGACAGGAACCAAAGGACTTATGGGAAATGTAGTCTGAATTTGGAGAAACACAAGCACTAACATTACCACTGGTGTGAGATAGAAGCGACCAATCTAGAGCTGCAACAAAATAGTTGGCGATTAATTTAATAGTTGACAACTAATCGATTAATCGATTAATCAATTAGTCGATTAGTTGTCAACTATTAAATTAATCGCCAACTATTTTGATAATCGATTAATCGGTTTGAGTAATTTTTTAAGAAAAATACGTCAAAATTCTCTAATTCCAGCTTCTTAAATGTGAATATTTTCTGGTTTCTTTACTCCTCTATGACAGTAAACTGAATATCTTTGGGTTGTGGACAAAACAAGACATTTGAGGACGTCATCTTGGGCTTTGGGAAACACTGATCCACATTTTTCACCATTTTCTGACATTTTATAGACCAAACAACTAATCGATTAATCGAGAAAATAATCGACAGATTAATCGACAATGAAAATAATCGTTAGTTGCAGCCCTAGACCAATCGTCTCCCCCATGCTCTCATTTGTTTACAGTACTTACACCAAGGTATCACAATTAATTTAGCAACATAGTGATGTTTAAAAATGCTACACACACATCGCACCTTTAATGACCTGCTGAGGGCAATGACTAAGGGCACTTTGGAGAGAGGGAGAGAGAGAGAGAGAGAGAGAGAGAGAGAGAGAGAGAGAGAAAGAGAGAGAGGAAGGAAGGAAGGAAGTCCGTCACTGCCTCCTCCACCCAAACTGGAGGCCCAGCATCATGTTAAAGGCTGACAGAGCGAACAGCCCGGCTCTTTCTGCTGCAACACATGAAGAGATGAAGAGAGAGGTGGTGAGAGGGCCTGGCTGGGAAAACACACACACACACACACACACACACACACACACACACACAGCACACACACACACACACAGCACACACACACACACACACAGGAGAGAGAAGAAAGAACACACATTTATTCTGAAAGAGGAGAGAGAAACACTGAGAGAACACCCACATCAAAAGGTGAGAGAAAGGAAACAGCACAGACACACACACACACACACACACACACACACACACAGGGGCCGGGGAATGGGAATGAAATGATATGCGTGTGTGTGTGTGTGTGTGTGTCTCTCTCTCTCTTCCCTCCGCGAGCCCTTCCTGCCGCTGCCGCTGCCGGAGAGGGAGTAGCGCGCGGCTCAGCTGAACCGCCGGCTTTATATACCGCTCTATTTTTAGCCCCTCGCGAGCCCAACTATTTTTAACCAATATGAGCTCATCGCCCGCCGGAGCCGTCCAATGGGGGCGAGAGGGGGGAAGAGGGAGCCGTCCAATGGGAGAGCGGGAGAGGAGCGAGGAGGGCGGGTTACACAAGACTCCATTATCTGCAGTGAAGCAGCGAGCGAGGCGGAGGGGAAGGCGAGACCTCTCACTCTGACCCGATTTCCAGGTCCCCACAATCGTATGTTTTCAGTGGATAGACCTCGTACGTCTCAAAATTCCACCGCGATTTCTCCGTAGGGAAAATGAGCGCTGTTTCACATAATCGTCTCTGTCACAGTCTAATGTTTAATGCAGGATTTTAAAAAGTCGGCCCATTTTTACCGTAGTATATTTATGTCTCTAATCACGTCAAGGACCCCTAAACTGACACAAATTAGACCATGGTGATAAGATTTTGTCTCAGGGTCCCCCATCTGATAAGATTTTTGCTTTTATATGTCTTATTACAGAAAGTGTATGAAACCCATGACCAAAATAGTCATGCAGTCTGTCATTGTGTTACTTATAGATGGAATTATAGTGAAGATAAATTATTCCCCTTTTTGCTGGGGACCCCCTGGAACCCCCTCAAGGACCTCTGGCGGTCCCCGGATCCCACTTTGAGAACCACTGGCGTAGGTCTCCCCCCAGCAGACCTTCTCCTTCTCCCTCAACTCTCTCTGTCTCTCTCATCTGAGCTCCTACACCGCCATGTTTGCTGAATCGATCGCATATCTTTGGTTTCCTACTGTAAATATTTCTATTAAATTATTGTTGTATATACCATTGGTTGTTTGTTGTTAGTTTCTTCAATTCTAGTCAATCAAGTATTTTTGCTAGCTAGTGAAACAGACTCAGAGTAGAAGCCACCTGCCAGCGGGTGACGCAACTGATATGTGCTGAAGTGTTTAGCTTGTTGCTAGCAAAAATACTAGCCTACTTGGACTAGAAGAATCCTGCATTAAAGGCGATTATGTGAAACTCTGTTCATTTTCCCTACAGAGAAATCGCTATGGAACCGTGAGCCATATTTGGGCATGGCTGACGTCATTCAACTTACGAGGTCTATTGGCGTTAATGGAAAAATTGTTAGATATGGCCGATATTGCATCCATTAAAAAAAAACACACAGCTAAGATGTATTTGGATCAAATAACGCACAAGGCTAAAGTATCATTAAAGGAATAAAATGCAAAATGAATCACTGTCCTCTAATAGGCAGCCTAATGTTTTGGCCCTAGGCTAATAATGGATTCTGGATAATATTGGGGTTCCTCTGTTATGCATTCGTTATTTGTGGAGGTGGATTCTGATGCAGGTTTTGAAGCTGCAATGAATAAAATAAAAACGCAACATCCTCACCATGGTTGTTAGCACAATACTTTTTTTTAAAATTCAGTAATGCATTAAAATATGTAATTACTTGACGTCATATACGTCATTATTTTACCCATTTTAAGAACAGAACGACAAACAGGATCCATTAATTTTCACCATGAGTGATAAAAAATGGGTCTGGATATAACCTGAAAGACCCGAAATTATGAAGACTTTTATACTCACTCCCATGTCAGCTGAAGTTGTTAGGAACACCAAACACACAGCAAGTTAGTCTTCTCTCAGACAATTGAAGTGAATGGGGTTTAATTGTTTAGAGTTGCAAAAACGGCCATAACTGACCACCAAATTTCTCTGTTTCGTGGCCAAACAACTGCACTGTAAATATAAATGACCTATATTTATCTATTTATCTATTATGTAGCATTATTCTAGGGGTAGAGGAAACTTCTTCTTGTGTAGCATGGCAACCCAAACAAGGAGATCTGCTGATTCTGTTTAAAACTCAGCACCCAGTAGAGGAGGCTGCCTTATTGTAGCTTGCACTGCTACATACTGGGGTTAAATATAGTTTTGCCTCACAGTGCAATTGTTTTGCTATAAAACACTTGCGTTATGTCTCACAAAGTGTTTAGAAAAAAATCGATGGCCATTTCATGCCCTTTTAGAAACTCAAAACAACCAGACAAAATCACTCATACGAATTTGAATGGACTTTCCACTGTCATGGGGGTGAATAGACATGAGTCACATGACATGATGAGATTTTAATTTTGGGGTGAACTGATCCTT
Organism: Centroberyx affinis; assembly: GCF_046629955.1. Lineage (NCBI taxonomy): Eukaryota > Metazoa > Chordata > Actinopteri > Beryciformes > Berycidae > Centroberyx > Centroberyx affinis. The sequence goes on along the minus strand of NW_027284841.1, from coordinate 8,817 downwards.
TAACTCCCAGGGTTAAAAAATTACACGTTTTGATGACTAGGCCTAGGCCTAGTTCAGGGACAAAACTGAAGGAGGAGAGCGCATGAGCGAGATTTGCAGACCGGAAAGTCCGTCTTTTTTATTTTCTCACTATTGAGTGATTCATCTTCTCAATAGACGATCTTCGGTGATGACTTTGGTCTGCTTCTCTCTCCCTCTCTCTCTCTCGGTCTGTCTGAGGTGTTTTTGTTGTTATGACTTTTACTAAACGCCGGGACGGGATTGCCCCATGACAGTGAGTCACGCAGACTCCCACCTATTCTGTCCCAAAGGTTTATTTCGGGCCTCTGCACCGAAACGCCCCGCCCTGCACTCTCTGTGTTTACTGTGACGGGACAGGAGTTTAGTCTGTCCCCGTGACACATTTCACTTGGTAAAGAAACTATCAGCTTGTTTTTTTTTTTTTTTTTTTTAACCTATAGGCCTAGCATATTTTCCTTATGAGGTCCCAATCATATTAATCAGCCGTATGATGATATTATCCAACCACTGTGTTAACGTTTCATAGCAGTTTCAATAATTTCTCATTTTTTTACTATAGGTTCAATATAAAGTGCAGGCTATCCTTTCGCACCGAGCGCGCTCCCGTCAGCCGCGCCGCCGCACCCCTAGTTTCCGCCACATCATGACGGGCGCGCGCGGGGAATATGAATCCACTCTCTCCTTGACTCACCCAGCCTGCCAGAAACTACATCACATCTGGTTAATGTCACTACAAAGGAGGCATGCCGAAAATACTGGACTGCATTCCAAATGCTGTGATTGGTTAAAAAAAAAAAAAAAAAAAAAAAAAACTATCTGAAATTCTTTGGTCAGTATTTTATACTGACCAAAGAATATGCCTTGAAGGTCTCTGACCGAAAGCTTGCATATTATAAAGATTCTTGCACAGATTTGAGTGTGCGGATGCTTTTTTCATTCAGTTTGGTCAGTATTTTTAAAAGCATAGCCCTTATGAAAAAGACCTATAGCACTCTGATAATACATTTTAGAATGATGAAAATATCACAGCAAAGCTAAACTATATATAATAGCCTGTATGAATGTTATTGTCATAATATAATGAAACCATAAGAGATTAAAAAACAGCATAAAGTCAGATAAAGTCACTATAAACTCACTATTAACAATCAAACTATTAACAATCATAGTCTCTATAAGACTTTTACAGTGATTTGTCGTTAGGGATATACTGTATTTCTTTCCTTAAAAAACAAATATTTTGTAAGAAAAGGTCTTAAGCTGACTCATAACGTCAGCAGCAGCCCACAATGTGCATTCCTTTCATTTTTTGTCATTTTTGGCATCATCTTTTCCAGTGATGGGAATCTCATTTTGGAATGAAACTCGTCTTACTTGAAGGAATATGTGTGCTATGGGGCAGTATCTGTGTATTTGAATGTATAAAATTGGACAAAAGTATTATGACAGAAAAATCTAGCCTGTGTCTTTCTTACCGAGGAACTAAGATGTTGTGATTATCAACGCTGCAGTGTGAAGGCAGCGGGCTGAACTGAAAGTGGGTCACATGAAGAGTCAAACTGGATCCAAAATTAATTCAGGAGAATCTGGTATTCATAGTTGCAGTTTAACAAGCCCTACTTCTCCAAGACAGGCTGAGAAGCAGCTTAAAAAATATTTTCTTCTGGCCAAAACTAGTTTATATGCTCCATAATAATCACAGGCAAACCACCAAAAATAAATTTAAAGAAAGAGTTTTGTTGCATCTTTTCTTTAACATGATCCTATAAAAATGACACCTATCCCTATAGATAGATAGATAGATAGATAGATAGATAGATAGATAGGTTTACTACAAAAACTGCTGCTACTACTCATCCTGTAGATGACTTATTATAACTTGCACATCCTTTTATGACTACTTGCACTATACTGTTATTATTGCAATTTTTTTGTTCTTGATCTGTGCCTTGTTATTGTCCTCCCAGACCCCATTTTAACTTATGATTATTTAAATTCTTTGTCCTTTTTTAGTATCTTTTTATCCTAGTATTTTTTATACCCTTGTTTTGTTTTGTAATTGTATTTGCCTGCACCGTGATCTGAGAGAAACAGCATTTCGATCCTCTGTATGTCCTGTACATATGGCAGAATTGACAATAAAGTTGACTTTGACTTTGACTTTGACTTTGACTAGATAGATAGATAGATAGATAGATAGATAGATAGATAGATAGATAGATAGATGCCTACTTCAGAATATGTTGGCCATTCAATATAGATTTTAAATTAATATAATCTTCATGTACAATTACATTTTAGGTTAATGTTCTGCATACTTTCAAACATACCTTTAAACATAATCTGAAGTGTATTATGTTCCATGTATTTTCCCCGTGTCTCTTCTCCCAGGTGTTTTATCCAGTCTCACACTGACCTCTAGCGGACAGCAGCTGTCATTACAGTGTATTTCGTACAGGAGTTCATCAAAGTCCTATCAACATCAAGTCAGTTAGTCAGGATTTGAATGAATAAATAAATAAATAACTGAAAACAGGTTAATTTTCTTCCTTGATGCTTGTATTTCATCTTTTTTTTTTGGTCACTTTTTCATTTTCTGGACTCTGTCAGGGTCACGACACATTTCCTACTCATTGGCAATGGAGACAGTCTACTAATTCAAATAAAAAAAGGACCAAAACAGGTTTTTCCACTAGCGCTGTTTTAATTCCGTTCGTTAGTATCTGATCTGGGCGTACTCCCCACTCCTACTCTCGCGGGATTTCAGGAAGTTTTAGCAACGCGATATCAGGTAGTAAACATAAGATGGCAGCACGGTCTTAACTATGCGATGGATTCTGGCTCTCATCGACAACAAATGTGAGTTCAATAGGGGGGTTTCCAGACATTTTTTATTATTATTGTTGCATGATGATTTTGGGACAAAAACTGGACAGCTGTTGATACTTTAGGTGGGAGACAACAGTGTGGAAAGCTCTGATCAAAACATACATTCCTAAATCATTTCCCCACTGTCTTCAGAGTGAAATAATAGTGAAATTAAACTATAAGAAACTTTTATTTGCAAGTTTTGAATGCATTCTTTCACTCTGACATGGATCGACTCCGACGGGCTGAACTATTTTCAAAGAAAATGCCTTTAAAGCTGACTCATAACTTTCACAATAACCCCTGATGTGCTTGACTTGTATGCCAGCTTTTCAAATGATGGAATATTCTTAGGGAAATATCTTAGGGAATTTATGTGCTATATTAAGCAGTATTGTGACCATTTGTGTGTGTGCGTTTTAAATATATAAAATGGGGCAAAAGTGAATAAAAATACAGCCTGTTTCTTCTTTACTGTCTGTAAAGGCACCAAAACATGTTCATTCTCAGCTCTTGATAGACACTTTCCATGAGTTTTTAATGTATTTTAAAGCTGCAAATGGTTTTGCTTTCATTTTCATTTGATTTTTTTTTATTATTTTTTTTTTTTATGTAAGTGACCTTTTGGGAGGGAAAGGTTCATCCAGCAATTCATCAGTGCAGGGACAACACAGTAATAAATTCCCATGTTATGGCTCTCATTAAAACTTATTAAGATCATATGATTAATGAAGGATTTAATGAATCTGTCCCTGCCTGCACCTCCTCCGTCCGGCACCAGTGATGGAAATAAAAAGCAGCTTGTGAATTATGACCTGATTATGATCATTAAAGGCCAAACAACCACCAATATAAACAAAACTCAGTCATATTTTCAGAAAAGCCTGAATTTATGCTTGTTTTTCCATTGCCTAAAAAGGTTAAATAAACCCCATAAAAGAGAATAACATGATAATAAAAAAGACACATAATTTAACATGATGTTACATTTAAATCTAGAATTAAAGGCAAGTAATCGCCCATCAGAAAGTAAATCAGTCCTCGTTAAGTGTTGCATGAAACACACAGAGAGAGAGAGAGGGAGAGAGAGGATGGGAGAGACTGACAATGAGCTCAGCGGCCAGATCTCACACACTAATTGACTAAATGACGTCACCCGTTCAATAGGAATCAGAGGCTTTTTTGTACGAGCTGGTTGGGATGTCGTTAGTCTAATTAACAAGGCGGCTGATTACAGGGAAGATTGGCGAGGAGCTCCGGATTAGGATATTCTGTGTTATTGTCTCTAGGCTTTGGGGATGGAGGAACAAATTGGGGGAAAGTGGAAAATCAAACTAAAGTTACTGGTGGGGAATCAGCGTCTTGCTCTAGGACAGTGATTCTCAACCTTTTTCATATCAAGGACCCTTAATTTAGTCCACATTGGGGCCACGGACCCCCATTTGATGAGATTTTATCTCCTGAACCCAAGATTTGAGAATATTTTTATTGTCAGATATGATTTTGTCCAGAATCCCATGACTATCTGTATTGTAGGCAGAGAGATAACAGAGAAACTATGATCAAAACAGTCATTCTTCTACATTCTCTAATTGTGTTAACTTGTAACTTGTAAATGAAATAATGCTGAAGTTTAACAATTCATCAGTTTGCTGGGGACCCCCTGGAACCCCCTCAAGGACCCCTGGTGGTCTCTGAACCTCACGTTGAGAACCACTGCTCTAGGACACTTCAGCAGGGTGGAGGGTTTCCAGCACAAGGCTTGAAAGCAGGTTGGTTCAGTCTCTCTAACCACTAGGCTGCTTCTTCTTCTTCTTCTTCTTCTTCTTCTTCTTCTTCTTCTTCTTCTTCTTCTTCTTCTTCCGTTCAATAATTACAGATCAGACCGGCACATACGGGCAGAGGTGGGATGTAACAAAGTAAAAATACTTCATTACTGTACTTAAGTAAGATTTTCAAGTATCTGTACTTTCCTCAAGTTTTTCTTTCACTGAAGACTTTTTACTTTTACTCACTACATTTCAAAAGAAAAATCTGTACTTTCTACTCACTGCATTTTCAAAACAGACTCGTTACTCTCGGGAAATCATCAACTGATTTTCTAAAAAAAAAAAAAAAGTGTTTTCAGCATCAGACGGCTTCCAAGAGCCAGATGTGATTGGCTGCTTGTTCAGCAAAGCGACACCAAAAATTAGGGAAAGGGAGAGAGAGAGAGAAGCAACACGAAGAAGAGAGAAGCAACAAGAGAGAGAGAATTAACGTTAGTGAATTCAGCTGCTGGGGTTCGGGTTATTGATCTGAGCTGCAGACTCTTTCTCATCTGGGATTCAGAGGAACGCTCAACAGAAAACCAGTTTAGAACATTAGAAATTACTTTTTTAGAGAACGACTTTTACTTTTATACTTTAAGTAAATTTAAGTCCACGTACTTTTATACTTTGATTTGAGTAGGGAATCTGTGTACGTCTACCACCTCTGCATATCTTACTAATACTTTGTGACTCTGCCTCTACTTTGGGGATAGAAAGTGAAGACAGTATTGGTGTCAATGTGTTTTAACGTGATTTCATCAGGGGAGTTTGATCAGTCCGCTTAAGTATTTGTTCACTAAATGAAGTAAATTAGGAAAAACATGTCTTAATAGATTATTGTGGGATTATTGTACGATTATTATTGATTATTGTGCCCTGCCTGAACTTGGGGATTTCCAATATCTGGGGAAAATGAAGGTTAATTGTCTTAAATGACTCAACTCAGCGGCCAGACATCCCGATGCGTACACCTGATTGAATCGCCAGGTTAATAAAAGTAAAGTCTTGTTGACCTGCTGTTGTTAACGTGAATGAGTGACTCCTCTGTCCATCAGCCACTCGCTAGATGGAAGCTTCCGGTAAACTGCTAACGTTCAGGGTTACGTTCAGGGTTACGATCAGGATTCTTACACTTGTTGGAGGTGTGATCCACAGCACAGCAACTTTCCTGCATGTTTTCCAATCTGTTTAAACAGTATGCTATAGTCTGGTACACATGCAGGCAGTAGTCTTCAGTATGGACGATGGTCTTCTTCCCCCCAAACCTGGGTAAGATATGTTAATCAGCAGCCAGTCGGCCAGAGGCAGGCTCGCCCTCAGCCAGTTAACAGCTATATTAGGGTATGTAAACGTCCTTATATGGTATCTAATTGCATCATTAAACTAACTGATGGGTCACATTAAAGAAACATATCTGCACTAATTATACAATAGCAAACAAGTGTGGAGAATAAATCATTTACTGCTGAAGAATCCGAAAATCCTCGGAGGGAGAATCCACTTGTTCATTTGCACGCAACCTAAATTCATTATTTATCCCTGTGAATAAATTGTCCCTGCTGCTAGCCTGCGACTGAACTTGGGCTGGTGAAAAATTCAGCCTGCGCTACCAAACACAATGAGCTGCTAGCTAACGAACACAGGGAGAGTTATTGAAGGAGGGAGAGAGAGAGAGAGAGAGAGAGAGAGAGAGAGAGAAATCTTTAATGATTGCATTTGGGTTAGGAGTAGAAATGGAGAAAATAATGAGTTACTGAGAGAGAGAGAGAGAGAGAGGGGGAAAGACAGACTAAAAGAGAGGAAGAGAGAGAGAGGAAGAGTGCCAAGAAGAGAAATTGATTGAGTGAGAGAAGTAGAGAGGAAGAGAGAGAAAAGAGAGAGAGAGAGAGAGACAGAAAGAGAGGAACAGAGGGGGAAGAAGAGAGTGAGCGAAAGGCAGAAAAACAGCGAGAAAGAGAAAGGGGAGAAAAAGTGAGTGAGCGAGCAAAAGAAGAAGAAAGAGAGGGAAAGAGAAAAGAGAGAGAAAGAGAGAGAGAGAGAGAGAGGGAGTGAGAGATGGGTCTAAAGATGAAAGCTGAATTGCCACTGTCTCATTTCCACTTTAAGTAGGTTTTCCTGGAGCAGTGAATAGGCGAGTGTGTGTGTGTGTGTGTGTGTGTGTGTGTGTGTGTGTGTGTGTGAGGGGCGGGCGTGATGATTTGGGATCTTGCTCCCTCCGCCTCCCACAGCGGGGCTGCCAGAGAGAGAGAGAGAGAGAGAGAGAAAGAGAGAGAGAGAGAGAGAGACAGCAGAGAGAGCAGCAGACAGCAGTCACATGTAGAGTGGAGAGCTGGAGGAGAGACGCAGCAGAAGAGGCTCAGGCAGCGAGAGACCACTTAGTTTTTCTTGGAATACATTTTTCTCCGCGTCTCTGAAGCCCAACCACACACACTCACACACTCACACACACATACACACACACACACACATACACACATAAACGGACAAGTGCGTGTGTGTGTGTGTGAATTCTGCTGTTATCGATTACAAAGCCGTGAATCATATGCCGGACCTGGAATCTAAAAGTCTACTTGGACTTGGAAGAGAGTGTGTGTTTTTGCAAGTGTGTGTGTGTGTTTGGATTCAGCATCACTGCGATTTTGGACTTACCAGTGTTAACACTCGGACCAAGAGTGTGTATCACATGTGTGTGTGTGTGTGGGGACTTGTGATTTGGGATCCAGATTGTGTTTTTAACAGCGCTTGGACACTTGGACGAAGAGAGAGAGAGAGAGAGAGAGAGAGAGAGAGAAAGAGTGTGTTTTCAGCAGTTGCCGGAGTGCGACAGATTTGGACTGGGTGTGTGTTGTGTCAGTGTGTGTGTGAGTGTGTGTCAGTGTGTGTGTGTGCGTGTGTGATGAGGAGGATGTGCTGGCTGCTGGCGGCGGCCCTGCTGGCCCACCTGGGGCCCGGCCTGACGGAGGCGTGGAGAGCCTCCCAACCCAGACTGCAGTTCACACACTCAGGTAGGAAGGATGGACAGACGTTTTCTTTTCTCTTTTCTTGGTGTTTTGTCTCTCTTTTTTTTGGTTTTCTGGGGGTCTGTAGTCTCTCTCTCTCTCTCGCTCTCTCTCTCTCTCACTGTGTGTGGTAAACCTCTCTCTCTCCACACACACCTTTAGGTGAAGAAATGATGCAGTCAGTCTGATTACGCCTCAAGTCACAATGAATCTCAAACAGTAAAGGAGCTCTTCTACCTCTCTCTCTCTCTCTCTCTCTCTCTCTCTCTCTCTCTCTCTCTCTCTCTCTCTCTCTCTCTCTCTCCACACACACACACACACACATATACATTTAGGTAAAGAAACGATGCACCTTTTCTCTTTCTCATTCACTTTCCCCCCCCTCTATTTATGCCCATGTTCTAACATACAATGTAAATGATACCTTTGCTTTTTTGTCTCCTTACCTGTCTCCTGTTTCTCTCTTTTTCATGCTTTTCTCTCTTATCCCCTCTCTCTGTTTCTCTCTATTTCCCTTTCTTCTGCATTCTCCCTCTCTGTAATCAGCTGTATTGAATTAGTCTTGTTGTCTTTTTTTGACATGAGAAACTGTAATGCAGTCAAGAATTCCCAAATGACATATTCACAGTTTCAATAAACTGACACCTACTCTTAGAAAATGACTGCTGGCGTGAAGGTAAAGCACATTATGGGCTGCTGTCAGAGTTAGAAGTCTCCTTAAAGAGCTTTGCTTTATCTTTAAGGACAGATTCATCTGAAATGAATTTCAGGTAGCAGTACTTTTACAAAACAGATATGTAATGAAACCCTTCATATGCAGATAGGAGGCTGGAGGCTGGGGGGAGATGAGGTATTGCATCAGTTGAGTCAGTTGATGATGATTGATTGATAAAGCAATCAGAGAACTCAAAACCTCTGCCAACACGGTTACACCCAAAGGCGTCATTTCTGTTGTTGAAGTGAAATTGATTTCTTGACCCTGCAAATATCCCCTCTGGATCTGGAGTTAACTCAATTCAGTTCAATTAAAGGTGCTTTATTGGCATGAAATACAAAAGTTCAAATTCAGATCTTTAAGTCTCTTTCTCTGTTAGTAACAATAATCGCCTCATGGTGGA
>NW_027284840.1:7500-13222 GCF_046629955.1 Centroberyx affinis | reverse complement strand
TTTACTAATTCAACGGTTTACTAGTTTAACAAGTTTAGTAATATAACAGTTTACTAGTTTGACAAGGTTAATAATTTAACAGTTTACTAGTTTAACAGTTTACTAGTTTAACAGTTTACTAGTTTAACAAGTTGACTGGTTTATCAGTTTACTAGTTAAAGAATGTTACTAGTTTAACAAGTTTACTAATTCAACGGTTTACTAGTTTAACAAGTTTAGTAATATAACAGTTTACTAGTTTGACAAGTTTAATAATTTAACGGTTTACTAGTTTAACAAGTTGACTGGTTTAACAGTTTACGAGTTTAACAAGTTTACTAGTTTAACAATGTTGCTAGTTTAACAAGTTTACTAATTTAAACAGTTTACTAGTTTAACAGTTTACTAGTTTAACAAGTTGACTGGTTTAACAGTTTACTAGTTTAACAAGTTGACTGGTTTAACAGTTTACTAGTTTAACAAGTTTACTAGTTTAACAATGTTGCTAGTTTAACAAGTTTACTAATTTAACAGTTTACTAGTTTAACAAATTTACTAGTTTAACAGTTTACTAGTTTAACAGTATTCTTTTCAGGAATGGGAGGGAGAGTGTCGGTTTTAGACAGCGAGGGAGGAGACTAGTTAAGCTAGTTTTAAAAAGATGAAAAGCTGCTGAATGGAGGGGGAGGAGCTTCGAGTCGGTCCGGGTTTTCACAACAAGCTTTAGAAAAGAGGAGAAAACAGCAACACAGCTGGATACTGGTTTATCTCATTATGTCTCTATGAAATCTCCACACAGCAACATTATCTTCAGGACTGGTTACAGGGTCTGATGTCACTGATTGCAGGTTTAAGTGAATCTGCTTTGCTTTCTTCCCCTCTCACATTTCTACATAAACTATAAAAACTCATATTACTAATACACAAAAACAAAGTCTATATTCATATTAATACTCTTTTCATTCCTGTTTTATTTGTTTTGAATCTTTTTAATGTTTTTTTGTTTTTCCCCTGGCACCTTGATATTCACTTTGTATGAGAAACATTTATTAATAAAACACACTATGATTACAATTAATATTATTTGTACAACCAAACAAATTCACAATACTGTCTATATTCTGTCTGTCTGTCTGTCTGAAACTGGAGAGTCTGGAAAGTCTGGAAAGTCATAATTATTAGTAAATCTGCCTCTCTCTCTCTCTCTCTCTCTCTCTCTCTCTCTCTCTCTCTCTCTCGCCCAGCCAGATGTTGAGTTGACCACTCAGCAGTGGAAAGGTTGGATTTTATAATGGAGAGATGATCTGTGGATTTGAGAGAGAGAGAGAGAGAGAGACAGACAGACAGACAGACAGACAGACAGACAGACAGACAGACAGACAGACAGAGGTTCTGTGGTTCTATGTGGAACCATAATGACTCAAAGAACTGTCTTTTGTTGGAAGTTATCTTTCCATCTTCCTTTTATTCCTTCCACCATCTGCCAACTTTTACTTTTCAAACCAAATTTAAACCCAAACCAAAACACAGAGCAACTTTAAAATAAAAAGCTGGTAAATCAGAATAAAGAACTCAGTTTGGTTCTTTGACGCTGCTGGTTTGGAACGTTCCATACATTCTAAAAAGGTTCCATGAAGGAACCATGTTCTGGTTCTAGATCGTCATGAGTGTTTGTCTCTGTTGTTGGTCTGATGGAAACGATTTCATCCACCGTCCTTTTGTATGTCACTCTACCGCTCTGTGTGTGTGTGTGTGTGTGTGTGTGTGTGTGTGTGTGTGTGTGGATACAGATGTCAGATATGGCCACTTGCCCAGTCCCTGATTTTATTCAACCTAATCACACACACACACACACACACACACACCACAACAGTTTAGTGTTTTGCTGCTACAGGTTTTTAATCCTCGTTGTCAGTCATTAGTAATGAGGGAGGAGAGAGGGAGAGAGAGAGAGGGAGAGAGAGAGAGACAGGGAGAGAGAGAGATGGACAGATGAATGAATAAACAGACAGACAGACAGACAGACAGGTAGATAGATAGACATCATATCTCTTAACTCTGAATGGTAGGATTATCCCAATAGGATTAATATCACTACTTTAGCAGAGAGAGAGAGAGAGAGAGGAAGAAAGATTGACATCCAGATTTGCATACACACTGAGAATACAGGATACAGAGAGACATTTACACACACTGGATACACACTTTCTTCTGTGGAGGAAGGGTGAGAGAAAGAGAGAGAGAGAGAGAGAGAGAGAGAGAGAGAGAGAGAGAGAGATAGAGAGAGAGAGAGACGGGTGATCGGACATTAGAGAGAGTTGAGCTACGGAGGATTTCACCAGGTAGGAGTGTACTCTGAAGGAACGCTGGAGGAACGTCAAACGTTGAGGGAATATTGAAAGAACTTGGAAACAACATGGACAGAACGTCATTAACAGAACACTGAAAGAAGGTAAAGTACTGAGGGAACGGTCAAGGAACATTCATCGGAACAGAGAAGGAACCTTAAACACTGAAGAAACTCTGGAGGAACATGGAACGTTGAGGGAATATTGAAAGAACTTGGAAAGAGCTTAAAACGTCTGGAGAACGTGAATGTAATGTTTTTAACAGAACGCTGAAAGAACATCAAATGTTGAAGGAACGTTGAAAGAACTTGTAAACGTAAATCGGCTTGACAACATGGATGGAACAACGTTAATAGAACACTTAAAGAACGTAGAGTATTGAGGGAACCTTAAAGGAACTTCTGTGGGAATGTAAACATCGAAGGAACCATGGGAACAATGTCAAACACCTGTCAAAGGAAAAAAAGTGGTCTGGAGAACTTGGAAGGAACGTCAATTACAGAACCCCAAAAAAAATCAAAAGTCTTGAGGATTTTAAGAGAACATAAAAAAACATTGAAAGAAATGTTGAGAGAACGTTAAAAGAACATTATGAGGAACACAAACAGATTGATTTTACAGATTGAAGGAACATTAGCTGGGAAAGAATGTAAACACTGAGAGAACATTAAAAGACCAGTTGGAAATCCAAACGTAGAATTTCAAACATTCAAGGAACTTGGAAGAAAGAATGGAGCAAAGAAAAAAAAAGCCGTGAGAACCTGGAAGGAACATCAGCAGTCAAACAACGCTGAGAGAACGTTGAAAGAACATTTATGCATTTAACTTTTAGCATAAGTATTCAGCTTCAACATTCAACATTAGCATCATTAGCATCATTAGCATCATTAGCATTAACTAAAGCTTTCCTAGTATTTATATTTAGCATTCAGCGTTAGCATCACCATTGTAAATATCCATCTGCATTAGCATTTAGCATTAGCATTCAGTGGTAATGTTTAACATTATTATTAACAATTAGCATACTTACATGCATTCTTTTGCAATATATAATATTAATAATAATATGTGTTCATATTAATATATTGTTGTTATATATTAACATAATTAATTATTAACATTAATTAATATTTATAATATATTTATATAATAACATATAACATTTAATAATAGTGTTTAGTGTTTGCATCCAGCATTAGCCTTTGCCATTTTTGTTAAACTTTAGCATTCTTATTCATCACTAGCCTCCATTGTGAACCTTCCTCGTTAGCTTCCAGCGCTAGCATTAGCATTAGCCTCCAACATTAGCTTCCGGTGTTAGCGGTAGCGTTAGCCATGTTCGCGGGCCGGGCGGCGGGGGCGGGGTCCGGCGTGGGACCGTCGGCGGGGGGGGGGAAAGGCGGCAAGTTCTCGGTGGAGGAGCTCTACGGCTTCAACAAGAAGCCCAAGGTGAACAGAGGGAATGCTGGGAAGGCGGAGAGGGGAGACGGGAAGAAAGGAGCGAAGGAGAAGGAGGAGTCGCTGCTCGCCGCGCAGATCCTGGAGGCGGCGAGGAGGCTGATGGAGCGCCGCCGGCTGGAGCTCTACCTGAAGGAGTGTGATGTCACCGTGCCAAACACCAGCATGCCCTACAGGTCACACACACACACACACACACACACACACAGACACACACACACACACACACTGCACCCAACAGCTATCAGTGATGTTCTTCTCACTCCTGGCTCCACTCAGTAGTTTGTTGTGTTTTTCCTCTTGGTGGATAACCGGCCAATCACAGACGAGGTGACATCACCTCCAGATGTTTCAGGATGTAAAACCTCAGCGGTAAACGTCAGGTTTTGGTGTCAGTCCCTCAGAATCAAAGAGCGAGGGCTTCTTCTTTCTAGAGACGCCATTTTGCACCGAGAGACGTTCAACAATCATACAGGGAGAGATCCATCAGAGGAGAGGAGAGAGACCAGTTTCTCCACCCACAGGAGCAGGAGAGAGACCAGAATGCACTGCAGCAGAGAGACAGGTTCAGGGTTTGAGGAAGGAGAGACTGGAAAAACTCATGAAACAATAACATCAGAGTTCAGTGTCGGGCAGGAAAAACATTTACATTGAAATTATTAAAATAGCATTTCTTCAATGGGGATGTGTGTGTGTGTGTGTGTGTGTGTGTGTGTGTGTGTGTGTGTGTGTGTGTGAGTGTGTGTGTGTGTGTGTGTGTGTGTGTGTGTGTGTGTATGTGTGTGTGTGTGCAAGGTCAGGTTCAAGTGCAGGCATTCAGTGCTGCTCACTGTTTCCGAGCAAATTCTCTCTCTCTCTCTCTCTCTCTACTCCATCAACCTGCTCCTCTGCTTTTAAAGCGAATGAAAATGTTTGCTAAGCCTGAAGCTGCGTGTGTGTGTGTGTGTGTGTGTGTGTGTGTGTGTGTGGGGTTGCCCTTATGCCCTTATGCCCTTATGCCCTTATTACTTGCCATCTGTTCGTAATCCACAAGCAAAAAGCGTTAAAGCAAGAAGTGTGTGTGTGTGTGTATGTGTGTGTGTGTGTGTGTGTGTGTGAGAGACCCTGAAACAGCCATGGCTGAGGGTGTTACAGCAGGCTGTAGTACTGCTGCCTGTCCACTAGAGGTCAGTATGAGCGAGAGAGAGAGAGAGAGTGAGAGGAAGAGAGAGAGAGAGGAGTTGTTTTTACCTTATATATTGTCATTATTATCATTATTATAATTGTTTCCAGAGTTTTATTTAGTGTCTCTCTGTCCATTCAAAGCTGTGTGTGTGGTGTCATGAACCAAAAACACTCTCAATCCATTTCTCCACCTTCATTTTCCAGCATCTCTCTGAGCCTTACCAAGAACAGGCCGTTTCTGTCTCCGTGTCTTTAAGGCTCATTAATATTAACGACCCCCTCCGTTCCGATCGGCTAACCGTTTCCAGAGTGAAACGTGAGACGCCGCGGCCCGGCGGCTACAGGTAGGGAAAACTCTCCGGTAATAAACGATGACAACCGCTCAACCGCTTTGAAAAAAACACTTTGTTAGTCTGTTATTTCTTACAAAAATGATAATGAGCGAACCTTTGTGACGCCACAAAGTTACGGAAGTCCAAACGGCTCGTTTAGAGGCTCGCTGCACTAATATGGATTGTGTTTTAGTTAGTTTTAGTTTAGTTGTTTTAGTTTTGATACTTTCACCATGTTTAGATAGACCATCCAACTCCTTTATCACCACAGAGGAGAGGGGAGTCCTGCTTTACACCATGTGGAGCTTTAAGTCAAGTCCACTTTATTGTGTGGAGTCCTTCATCACAGTTCCAGTCTCAAAGCAGACAGGCTCAAGTCTCAATAGTACAGATACATGTTTCTGTGCCTGCCAGTGTTAATACGGGTCACATTTTAGCAAT
>NW_027284840.1:0-2500 GCF_046629955.1 Centroberyx affinis | reverse complement strand
GAGAGAGAGAGACGGGTTAAATGTTTGAGGCGGCTGGCTGAATGGAGAAAGTTGAGTTTGTGTTCATAGACAGACAGACAGGTAACAGACAGACAGACAGACAGACAGGTAACAGACAGACAGACAGACAGACAGGTAACAGACAGACAGACAGACAGGTAACAGACAGACAGACAGACAGACAGACAGGTAACAGACAGACAGACAGACAGACAGACAGGTAACAGACAGACAGACAGGCAGACAGACAGACAGACAGACAGACAGGCAGACAGACAGACAGACAGACAGACAGACAGACAGACAGACAGACAGACAGGCAGCAGTATAGGACAAAACCCTTAGTATAACTAGATAGAATGTGTTCAGTGTAATATAGTGTAGTGTGTGTGTGTGTGTGTGTGTGTGTGTGTGTGTGTGTGTGTGTGTGTGTGTGTTTGTGAAACATGACTTGACAGAACGTGTGTGTGTGACTGTGTGTGTGTGTGTGTGTGTTGCAGCTTTGTAGTGTGACTGAATAAGACTTTAAGAGAGAGTGATAGACAGACTGATTGATTGACAGATTGGCCGACTGATTGATTGATTGATTGATTGACTGATCGGAGGAGAGCGAGCGTCCTGGAAGTCCATCTTGTGACCTCTCTCTACCGTGGTTACCGTAGCGACCGGTAACCTTGGCGTGGGCGTGGTAGCTCTGCTTTCAGACGGCTTTCTCAAAAGTTTCGTACGTCTCTGCGACAGCGGCCCGTCTGTCGCCGTAGCGACCGTTGCCGGGTCGGTCGCCAGGATGCAGGTGTCCATCGCGTGCAACGTGGGGGGGAGCGGGGGGGCGAGCGAGCACCCCGCTGAAGGACCGCAGTGGCGGGGGGGGCAGGGTGGGCAGCGTCAACAATGCCCCCTGTCAATCAAAAACCAAAGCCCCGCCCACCAGCCGGCACACCCTGTTAGGCCACGCCCACATGAAGGAGGCCCTTGGTCGCCATAGCAACATGAAGTACAGGTGAGAGGAGAGGGGGGTGGAAAATGTGTGTGTGAGAGAGAGAGAGAGAGAGAGAGACAGACAGAGAGAGAGTGTGTGTACAGCCAGACAACCACACACACACACACACACACACACACACACACACACACACACACACACACTGGCTGCAGCTCAGACACATGAAATATGAACCTGAGTCAACAAACTGCACCTGTCTGGATCTGTGTGTGTGTGTGTGTGTGTGTGTGTGTGTGTGTGTGTGTGTGTGTGTGTGTGTGTGTGTGTGCATATTTTCCACTGCACCTGGTTTATGATGTGGATGAGCAGGGAACAGAGGATATGCATGAGTTCTGCTTTCATCACAGTGTAATGTTCTATCCTACTGACTTATTGATTGTTACCATATCTGGGTATTGATTAGGTATTGATTAATTAATTGATTTATCAGTCCAAAGGATGGGATGCAACTCTCTGTTGTGCTATTAAATCTAAGTATCCATAGAACAATACTACACTACCCTGTACTTATATTTAATATCTATATAATTATACTACACTTCTAGATTCTGTCTATATGTAGTTCAAATTATTATTATTATTATTATTGGATGTGACTAGTAGTGGTAATATCACTAGTAGAGGATGTGACGACCAAGGATATTACCACTACTAGTCACTATGGCTGAAACTAGTAGTAAAGTAGTAGAGGATGTGACTAGACGTAAACTCCTTGTGATATGACAGTAGTAAACTAGTAAATGATTTGACTATTTATGACTAGTTAGTTTATTTTTATTTCCATGTCATGCCAAACGTCTGGCCCGTCCCACATGGGGTCACAGGACACCATTTTACAAAACATACATCTTCCGGTGATACATATGAGAGCAAAAAAAAAATCACACACACATTATAAAGTACTACTATATTCTTTCAAATAACATATTTGAAATGATAGGTTTCAAATGAACAACACAGTGAAAAGAACTGCTCCAAACTTCCAGTTTATCTTGATAAAGAGCTTTTCTTCTCCTCTCCCAGGCTTTCTCCAGGTAACGAGCTAATCTAAATGTTTCATAAGCGAACAGCCAACTCAATCTTTGTGCATCGTCCATATTTACAAAATCAATATCTGTTTTTATCTTACTAAACAAAGTATTGCGCAGTTCCCAGTAAAAAGGGCAATAGAAAACAAAGTGAAACTCATTTTTTATATCAGTCAAACACATTGAACAAATCCACTTTTCTGCTTCCAGACTGACAGACCGTCCAGGTTCAACCGTAAAAAAAAACAGATCTCAGCTCTTTGCTTTTTAGATAAATTATATACAACATAATTCTCAGTACCATATTCATATTTTATCATCCTAAATATACGCAATAAGGGTCACTAAGTTAAGGGTTAGTTAATGCTTAATAAGCATTAACTAACCCTTAATTAACAGTTAACTAATGTGTAATTTACTAATGGTGTTCATGTTAACTAAGGTATTAATTTATACATTATTTAATAGTTTA
>NW_027284839.1:5000-9196 GCF_046629955.1 Centroberyx affinis | reverse complement strand
CTTAATTAATGTTAGAAAACACATTAGTTAACATTAACAGACATGCATAACAACATTACTTAATGCAGTTGTTCATGTGCATTTAACATGACCTCATCTGTGTTAATATTGTTATTCATGTTTAATTCATGTTAGTAAATGCATTAGTTAACAGTAGTTAATGAACACGTAATGCAAAGTGCTTGACCATGTTAACACAGACAAAGACAAAGACTTGGTGGTTTGCTCTCTTCAGTCACATTTAACATAAAACAACAAAAAAAGCAGTATATAAAGTTAACGTTAAAAGTAGAAATTGGGAAATATGTCTCTTTCTGAGGTGGTAAATAAATATTATAGTGATACTATAGGAGATGGAAAATACCATAAAGCTGGATAAAGTCACTACAAACTCATTATTTAGTACCACAGACACAATATTAAAGAAATATTATAGTGGTACTATAGGGGATGAAAAATCTACCATAAAGTAGGATAAAGTCGCTAAACACTCTATTGGGTGTCACACACTATAAATCCCTATAGGAATATTACAGGGATATTGTAGTGTTTTTACTTTAGGGATTATTGAAGTAGGCCTAGATTATTTATTATTTCATGCATGTTAGGAGTCATTTGGAGACAAAAACCTTCTGTACCACATCATCTGGGCAGTATACTGTACTTTTACAGTGACGGCGATCAATACTCACTTCCAAGATATCATCAGAATGATCTGGTAGCCATTTTATTTCAACTACACCAGATTATTAAAGGAGATTCTCCCGGCATGCAGCAGGAAACAGCCTGTCTATGTGCTGCGGCTCTATGCGCGCACCTGTCATCCATCCATCAGGACGGTCAGACTCGGGTTTTACCACCAAATGACTCCGTGCGTGCATGTCATACTGAATTATCTGTAAAAATATTATGTGATGCCTTTTGAAAAATCACTTTAATATCCCTAAAACATTCCTTTAGTGACTTACACCGCGACTCTGCCACGCAAAGTGAGACTTTAGTGATCTTATGGTGTTTTTATCGGCTGTAATATTCATATCCAGACTTTCTATCCTTCCAATATTCATCATGGGATTTACTTCAGTATTTTTTTTTCTTACTCTACGTGAGTTTTGAGCCTGTTGGGGTCAGCTGCCTCTTGGTTTTACGCGCAGACACCCGCGAGACTTTCCTCTATTTTGCACAAACTCAATCTCGTCCGAGTCGAACTTAAAGCGAGCATTTAAAAGGAGAAATCCAAAATAAACAAATACAAACTCACAGCCGGTTTCTTGCATGAGCTGCTCGGCCTGCGGGACCCTGGTGAGGGCGGAGCTGCTGGAGCCCATCTTGATCCTGGTCCTGATCCTGGTTCTGGTTCTGGTTCTGGTCCTGGTCCTGATCCTGGTCCCGGTCCACTGAGCTGAGCTTCTCCTGCGACCTGCCGCCGGGTTGCAGCCTGCTGTCCGGTCCGGCCCGCTGCAGCCTGACTGACAGGCTGTTCACCCAATGACCGCTCAGCTCACAGCCGCTCACTGACCAATGGCCTTCTTCGACATGAACTTAAGGAAAATTACTCTAGGAGACTGTAACAAAACTATACACTATTCATAATATGCTATAGAATTATTATAGTAAAACTGTAGGATATTAAAAAAAACACATAAAGTAATTTAAAGTCACTGTAAACTGCCTGCTGGGTACCACAGTAGTCCCTACAGAAATATTATAGGAGTACTATAGTGATACTATAGCCTTAGTGATAACAAATACCATAAAGTACAATACCACAGACACACTTTAACACAATTTAATCGTGTTTTAATGAGTAGTTGTAACCATCAGATCTGTAAATACGTCAAACTTATTGAAGTTATTACTTATTATTATTACAGTTGTCTGTCTGTTCATGGACACTAGATGGAGGCATTTCCCTACAAATAAATACAGCTGCACCGTGAAATTCTGTGTGTGTGTGTGTGTGTGTGTGTGTGTGTTGCTGTATTTCTATACTTATGAAGACAAGGATAGAAACATGCTGAAAATCCTCCAAAGTTGCTGCTCCTCATTTAAATTAGTGTGTGTGTGTGTGTGTGTGTGTGTGTGTGTGTGTGTGTGTGTGTGTGTGTGTGTGTGTGTTATCTGTCAGTGAACCCCTCTGTATTTCCCTGGAATTTCACCCGTTTTCCAAAGTCATAAAATCTACAGACATTTCATCCTCATTTATTCACCACCCGCAGCCTGCTGACAGGTGAACAGGTGTTGTGTGTGATATCGTCCCTGCGAGTAAAGTCACTCCAAAGTTGAAATACAGTTGAAAACAGTTGAAAAAGTTGAAGTTCAAACGTCCTCCCTGCTGAAGTGTCTGTGAGCAAGACACTGAATCTCTACCAGCTCCAGACCCTGACCTCTGACCTCGCTGTGTGTGTGTGTGTGTGTGTGTGTGTGTGTGTGTGCGTATGTGTGTGTGTGTGCGTATATGTTGGGAGGAGGGCGAGTTAATACATTATTAGTTGCTACAGACCTCCATAACATCACCATGGTAACATATTCAACATCCTAAACATCAACTAGTAAGTAAGTAAAACTTTATTTATACAGCACTTTTCAGACGAGGAGTCACAAAGTGCTTCACATGATAAAAACAAACAATATAAATAAAATAAATAAAAGAAGCATACGAACTTCAGGTGATGCAGTTGGGTACCAGCTAAACTTCAATGCATATTAGCTTTTTAACTGATGGAGAAAAGCCGGTTGCTATGGCAACAGCCATGGACCAGGACTGTGGAGTTCAGTTCATGTTTATGATAAAGCACCACGGCATAAAAATACAAAAAGAGATGCTTTTTACAACAAGAAACTGCAGACCGCTTAAATATTAATTGATATGATAATGAAGAGACAAGACATGAAGGTTTAAAGGGAAACCAAACACAGACACGACTTTTCAGGTTGGACCGGTTAAAAAGCAAGCTGTTGCAATCTGCTATTGGCTGATCCAGGACAAACCAAGACACAACAGGGAACCTCCTGTATATCACAGGTGACTAGTGATGTGTGGGTCAGTCTGAACCCTCAGGTGGGGCGGGTCAGGGTTGACGGAAGATAATACTGAGAACGGGTCAGTAACACTTTACAATAAGGGTCATTAAGTTAAGGGTTAGTTAATGCTTAATAAGCATCAACTAACCCTTAATTAACAGTTAACTAATGTGTAATTTACTAATGGTGTTCACGTTAACTAAGGTATTAATTTATACATTATTTAATAGTTTATAAAGATGACTATTAAATAATGTATAAATTAATACCTTAGTTAACATGAACACCATTAGTAAATGATTACCAGACACATTAGTTAACTGTTAATTAAGGGTTAGTTAATGCTTATTAAGCATTAACTAACCCTTAACTTTGTGACCCTTATTGTAAAGTGTTACCAACGGGGTAAATGGGCCACACACAGTACACACACAATGTAATCACACTAAATTTAAATTACATTTCAATTTAATTAACAGAATAAACTCTAATCTCTAGCTGGTTTATCCTGCCATCCATACATTATATAACTTTAAAGGCACTCTTATTTCTTTTTGAAGTTTGCCGATGTCTCAGTAAAACACAAGAGTCTGGAAAATTACCTGAATGTTATTTTTGTTTTTTTGTTTTTTTCAGGGTGGCGGATCAGTTTCGGGTCGTTTTATGTGGATGAAAATGGATCGGACGGGACCCGGGATCAGGTTTAAAAACACCTGACCCCAGGGTTACTGCTACATCACTACAGGCACCCAAGATCAGCCCATGGCAGATTGCAATAGCACGCTTTTAACCAGCAGATGTCAGTCTAACCTCAAAAGTCGTCTCTGTTTGGTTTCCCTTTAAAGGAGAATCCTGCTCAAGACAAACAATGATAAAAGCAATGTGAAGATAAAACATAAAACAATAGCCACACCAAATTCATCGGATAAAATGGCTTATAAAACAAGGTTACATTAAAATAAATAAATAAAATACAAATACAAGAGAGGAGAGTGATTATAAAAAGGCCTTCCGATAAAATGAGATTTTCAGGAAGTTGAAAGCCTTCGTTAGCCGGGACAGCAGTTCATTTCAAGCTAACTTTGACACCGTAAACAAACAAACAACAAATAAATAACCCAATTATATCCAGCATGAACTGAAAAATGATTGGGGGAAATGTAAACTAGACA
>NW_027284839.1:0-2500 GCF_046629955.1 Centroberyx affinis | reverse complement strand
ACCAATTATTAAGTCAAATACATGTTTATTCATTAATATAAAGGCTCTATGGACTAGCTTTTATACAACATTTTACAATAGTATCAAACATTAAAGGTGCACGCAATCATGACATTTTTTTTAAATCAACAGCTAGAGTGGAGATTTCAGCTAAATCATGGTGTAAATGTCGGTCTTTTCAGGTCGCTTTGGGATCTGCTGGCTTCAAGAGACTTGGAGTATGCTGTGAGAGCTGCATGGAGACATTTAGTGGTTATTTTCTGTTATTTTTTGAAGTCTGAAGACAGGTCCCCTGCACCTTCAGTTGTTTTGGAGAAAGCTGCATTGTACTTCTTCCGGGGATCTCCAGGACTCTCTTAAGCAGGTGCTTAAGAAAGCTAAGGCTGTTATTTCAGATAGTGCTCATCCCTTACATTCTGAGTTTAAGTTGTTACCATCTGGCCTGTGGTTTAGGTCCTCTGCTGCCATGAAAAATAGGTATAAGAACTCCTTTCTCCCTGTTGCCATTCGAGCCTTAAATGCTGCTGGCAGGAGGAGGTAACTGCTAATTGTATTATTATTATTACTATTATTACTTTTTATTGCTGTATGGTATGTTACACTGCTAGTAGCGATGTTGCTTGGTAAGGATGACATTGCTCTGGTGGTGAAGTTGATGATGATAATGCACCGATACTTTCATATGGTTATGTTGATAAGCTGTATATTATATAGGCAAGGTATTGTCGTTTGATGATGTCACTGATTACTCCTGTGATGATGATGTCGATGATGCTGTTGACGATGACATGGTTCAGTCCTGTAAAGACTGTTGTTGATGTACAGTACTGTGCAAAAGTCTTAGGCACCCTAGATTTTTTATATACATTTCTTAGAAGTCTTAGATGTTTATTTGTTTTCTGCATTAGTGTGTCAGTAGACTGCTGTTTATTGTACATTTTTGATATTCAGAAACTTTTCATTTCATTAGTTTTGAAAGCATCTTCGCTTTATGGATTTCATTGACATATGCCTAAGACTTTTGCACAGTACTGTATATGATTTTATCTCCTTTGTCACCTTTGTCACTCTACCTTAATGTTTCTATGTGACACTATATGTTTTATGTTGTGATATGTGTTTTATACTTGCTGCAGCACAAATCGTCCATCTGGGACAATAAAATTGACTTGACTTGACTGTTTTATGGACTAACAAACTTTATCTGATTTTCTACTGGCATGAGGGTGAGTAGATAACTGACTGAATTTAAATTTTTGGGTGAACTACTCCTTTAAACACACATGGCACAGATGAACTATTCCTTTAAGCACAGGACGACGACCCGGGTTCAACTCCCATCTCATGACAACAAGTTTTCATTTACTGAACCTGAAGCAAACTGTTCCAGCTGCTAAACTGAAGCGTCAGCTAACCTTGTCATGTGACCAACAGGTGAACATGTCCAGTCCAGTTCCTGCTGTTGGACCAGAATCCTTGACTGGAGGAGGACCCGAATCTGAAACATTACTCCTGTCAGAAGTATGGAAGCCGAGGTTCAGAGTTCAGGCTCATTTCACAAACTTTTATGAGGCTGTGTTGAATGGAACGAGTCCAATCCACGTCCAATCACAATACATGGCCCCTCTCTCTCCCTCTCACCCTCCTTCCTCTGCCGCCCAACATCGTCTATCTTTCATGTCGTCCATTATGTCGCTCATGGCCGTTTTCTCCTCTGCGTCTCCATTTCCGAGAATTCACCCCCCCCCCCCCCCCCCCCCCCCCCCCCCCCTCCTCCACCACCATACAGGAATGTTTTTGGCTTTTCCAGGCCTAGAAATGAAAGTGCAGGTACGTTTGGTATGTAGTGACGTGTGTCCCAGGCGGACAGGTACGACAATGACAGGCAGTTAAGAGCCAAACTGATTAAACAACCACCAACCTGACAGCCAGATCGGACTGCAGAATAGAATAGAATAGAATAGAATAGCATAGAATAGAATACTCACTTGTTTTCTAGCATGAGCAGCGATAGCCACCATGACTGAACAGACAAAGAAAAGAGAAACTCAAATTGCAGCAACAGAAAATCCAAGCTCCGCCCACACTGTTTGATTGACAGGTGATCTGTGGGAAGAGCAGAGCAGAAGAGAGAAAACAAGGAACTCGAGGATTACCAGTTAAATTAAACTGATGGATTTATTCATTATAGGTTTGAAACCATTCTTCTCTCTCAGTCTTGCTGGGGTTTTGTCCCCACTGCCACAAGCAATGAAAGTGAAAGCATGTCAGTGTGTGTGTGTGTGTGTGTGTGTGTGTGTGTGTGTGTGTGTGCGTGTGTGTCAGAGAGGTTGTGTTGGCTGAAGGCCAACAGGAAAGGAATGAAGTTTTCCTGGCTCAATGAACTTTGACCCCCCAATTCCCCCCCACCCCCCCGCCTCCTTCTGGCCCTGATAAAGACAGAGAATAGAACAGAATACAATAGAATTATGATACAATACAAATACAATATGCTAAACAG
>NW_027284838.1:10000-14814 GCF_046629955.1 Centroberyx affinis | reverse complement strand
TTTACATCATATCCTGTTTACATCATATCCTGTTTACATCATATCCTGTTTACAAGAAGCTGAACAAACTCTTCTCCCGGGTGTGAGAAACCTGAACAGGCTCGTTTGAGATGAGCAGTTTTGACCAGCGACTGCTCGGCCCGTTGCATGATGGGTAGAAAAGTTGTCCGACTCGCTCCGCCCCCGGGCTGAGGGGGTAGGGGGCGGGGCCGAGGGGGCCGGGCCAAGGCGGCTGCAGTTTTTTTTAATTTTCCAGGCAAGCAGGTATTCATCTCAAACGAGCCTAATATGTTCACCGGGATCTGCAGATGTCAGTCAGGCCGCCGGGGTCATGTGACCGGGCCGCCGGGTCATGTGACCGGGCCGCCGGGTCATGTGACCGGGCCGCCGGGTCACGTGACCGGGCCGCCGGGGTCACGTGACCGGGCCGCCGGGGTCACGTGACCGGTCAAGTCAGAAGTGGGAACAGCTGGAGGAATCAGATTATTGTCAGTTTGGATTCAGGAGACTGAATGGAAACAGAGAATCAGATCTTCAGCAACATACTGTGTGTATGTGTGTGTGTGTGTGTGTGTGTGTGTGTGTGTGTGTGTGTGTGTGTGTGTGTGTGTGTGTGTCATTATGTTCATTAGTGGTTTTCCTCAGTAGATGTTCTGCAGCTCATTATGCAGATTATTATGGGATGTAGCTGCTGCTTCACTGAACCAAACCGCAGCTGAACGACGAGCTGGAACTTGTGAGTCTGAGGAGAAAGTTCCTGAGCAGAGCAGCAGCTGGCTTCTGATCAATGACTAATACAATCAATAATCTGACGCAGTATTGATATTACATTTCTATTGATATTACATTTCTATTGATATTACGTGTCAGGAGAGAACAGAGAGAAGGCAGCAGCCCGGTGGAAACTAAACAGAAATCTGCTGTTCTCACAGGCAACATGTCCGCTCTGTGTCTTCCGGCCAATCACAGCTGAGCCAACACACCGGCAGCTGTGATTGGTCAACAACGTCACATGACTGGCTGTGTGTTTGTTTACATGGACTTCCTCTTTCCTCTGCTCACTTCCAGGAGAGACAGAGGTGTTTCTACTGGTGAGGGGAGGTCTGTTGGTTTCCAGGTCTCTGTTGGTCTCTATTGCTGAAGTGCGGTGGTCTCTATTGGTCTCTATTGGTCTCTGTTGGTCTCTATTGGTCTCTATTGGTCTCTATTGGTCTCTGTTGGTCTCTGTTGGTCTCTATTGGTCTCTGTTGGTCTCTACTGGTGAGACAGTCTCTATTGGAGAGGTGAGGTGGTCTCTACTGGTCTCTACTGGTGAGGTGAGGTGGTCTCTATTCGTCTCTATTGGAGAGGTGAGGTGGTCTCTATTGGTCTCTATTGGACTCTGTTGGTCTCTGTTGGTCTCTACTGGTGAGCTAGTCTCTATTGGTGAGGTGAGGTGGTCTCTACTGGTCTCTACTGGTGAGGTGAGGTAGTCTCTATTGGTCTCTACTGGTGAGGTGAGGTAGTCTCTATTGGTCTCTGTTGGACTCTGTTGGTCTCTGTTGGTCTCTACCGGTGAGCTAGTCTCTATTGGTGAGGTGAGGTGGTCTCTACTGGTCTCTACTGGTGAGGTGGTCTCTACTGGTCCCTATTGGTCTGTTGGTTTTCAGGTCTCTATTGGTCTCTATTGCTGAAGTGCGGTGGTCTCTATGGTCTCTGTTGGTCTCTACTGGTGAGCTAGTCTCTACTGGTGAGGTGAGGTGGTCTCTATTAGTCTCTATTGGAGAGGTGAGGTGGTCTCCATTGGTGTTTATTGGTGAGGTGGTCTCTATTGGTCTCTATTGGTCTCTGTTGGTCTCTCTCTCTCTCTCTCTCTCTCTCTCTCTCTCTCTCTCTATTGGTCTCTGTTGGTCTCTCTCTCTCTCTCTCTCTCTCTCTCTGTTGGTTTCTGTTGGTCTCTCTCTCTCTCTCTCTCTCTCTCTCTCTCTCTCTCTCTCTCTCTGTTGGTTTCTGTTGGTCTCTCTCTCTCTCTCTCTCTCTCTCTCTCTCTCTCTCTCTCTCTCTCTCTCTCTCTCTCTCTCTCTCTGTTGGTCTCTCTCTCTCTCTCTCTCTCTCTCTCTCTCTCTCTCTCTCTCTCTCTCTCTCTCTCTCTCTGTTGGTCTCTGTTGGTCCAGACAGAGGGACGACATGTTGACTGCTGCCTGGTTTAGTTTCTGTTAATATTCATATTTATATCACAACAGACAGTAACACACAACCTCTCTCCCTGTTGTTCTCCACCTCCTCTCTCTCTCTCTCTCTCTCTCTCTCTCTGTCTCTCTCTCTCTCTCTCTCTGTCTCTCTCTCTCTCTCTCTCTCTCTCTCCATTGCTTCCCCTCTGAGATGTAGATGTATTATGTAAACTTCACACACACACACACACACACACACACACACACACACTATTTCTCTCTCTTCATCTTCTCTCTTAATTAACTCCCCTATCTCCATAATCTCCCTCGTGTCTCAATCTCTCTCTCAGTGTGTGTGTGTGTGTGTGTGTGTGTGTGTGTGTGTGAGAGAGGATTAGCTGTAGCTCCATACGCTAGGCTAATGGCTAATTCCTGTATTAACGGGTCAGAGAAGAACACGCTTTATCCTGCAACAGCTGTGACCTACTAGATGTTAGCTTCACCTGTTAGCTTCACCTGTTAGCTTCACCTGCTAGCTTCACCTGTTCGCTTCACCTGCTCGCTTCACCTGTTAGCTTCACCTGCTAGCTTCACCTGCTAGCTTCACCTGTTCGCTTCACCTGTTCGCTTCACCTGCTAGCTTCACCTGCTAGCTTCACCTGCTAGCTTCACCTGCTAGCTTCACCTGTTCGCTTCACCTGCTAGCTTCACCTGCTAGCTTCACCTGTGTCAAAATATTGATTGTAATATATTAGCCTGGTGTTTACCTGTCTCTCTGGTGTTTATCTGTTATCTGTTTCAGTCTTTTGTTCTCTATAATGAACTTAAACACCCTTTATTTTAACTCAGCACTACTCGCATGCTAACAGGCTAGCAAACAGGCCGGTTAACAGGTTAACTCTGTGTGTGTGTGTGTGTGTGTGTGTGTGTGTCTCCGGCCTCATCCTCAGTCCTGCAGGTTTTATCTCCAGCTGTACTCTAAACACCTGATTCAATTAAAGGCGACACATGACACCTTAACTGAATCAGGTGTTTAGAGCTGAAGCTAAGAGTTGCAGGACAGAGGGAACTTGAGGACACTTGAGAAAAACTAAGGACACACAAGACGACTGTGGCCCTCTTTACTCCTCGCATTAAAATGTGTTTTGGGTGATCGGATTGCAGTCGGATAGTTCTTGACCACATGAAAGTTCAGGTGTAAATGCACCCGAGACGCACTGAGGACGGACTGTGATCCGATCGGCCCAAACCGCCTCCGGAGGTGGTCTGGGACGCATCAGGACCACACTGAACTCAAGCTGTGTTTTCAATCCACATACAACAACTATGTGGAGGAAATATGTAATCGTGCCGACTTTCGTCTTCGGCGTTCCAGTTGTTGAAGACGCTTCTTCCCCCGCTTCCAAAAGCAAGCAGGCAAATTTATGGTTTCTGTGCCCGGTGTTCCCGGTGTTCCCGGTGTTCACGGTGTGCCCGGTGTTCACGGTGTGCCCGGTGTTCACGGTGTGCACGGTGTTCACGGTGTTCCCGGTGTGCCCGGTGTTCACGGTGTGCCCGGTGTTCACGGTGTGCCCGGTGTTCACGGTGTGCACGGTGTTCACGGTGCGCCCGGTGTTCCCGGTGTGCCCGGTGCGCCCGGTGCGCCCGGTGTTCACGGTGCGCCCGGTGCTCCCGGTGCGCCCGGTGTTCACGGTGTGCCCGGTGTTCACGGTGTTCACGGTGCGCCCGGTGCTCCCGGTGTGCCCGGTGCGCCCGGTGCGCCCGGTGTTCACGGTGTGCCCGGTGTTCACGGTGTTCACGGTGCGCCCGGTGTGCCCGGTGTTCACGGTGTGCCCGGTGTGCCCGGTGTGCCCGGTGTTCACGGAGAGCGCAGAATCTCCTCCTATTGTCCATTTTTGCCGGTTGTCAGCTGTCACTTGGCTCGATTAGACTTACTTCCCTGGTAACCAACTAACATAGCAACCATTAACCAATCATAGCCTCTGAACTGATTGCGGCGTTTGCGGAGGCCTCCGCAGAGTTTCATTTTTTGAGAGGAGCGCGGAGCTCGGTGCGGAGCTCCGCAGACCCACCACAGACCCTCCACAGACCCCCTGCAGACCCCCTGCAGACCCTCCACAGACCCTCCACAGACCCCCTGCGGAGCTCCGCACTCGCCGCACAGACCCTCCGCACCGCGAGCACCGGGCACACCGCAGAAACGGTTGTCCATAGCGCGGCTTCACAGATGGGAATCATCTTTTTTTTTTTTTGGACCCGTGCAAACGAGAGGAGGATCTGAGGTTCGGCTGTTTGAGCCGGACAGAGCGATCGGATCTCAGTCGGATCTCAATGTGGACTCTGGAGACACATGTTCATACCAGGTGTAAATGTAATCAGGTTAAATCATATCTAGATACGATCTGGATACGAGACGCATGTTAATGCAAGGTGTAAAGAGGGCCTTTCAGTCAGAGCTTCATTTGCATAATTCAAATGGTTTTAGGAACATCACAGTGCAGCGTGACAGACCAGCTGCTGGGACTCTGAAATCAAACCGGTTTGATTTGGGGAAAATGTTGTGAGGGAATCGTTAGCAGTGTTGGGCAAGTTACTGAAAAGTAGTAATTAGTTACAGTTACTAGCTACTTCTCTCAAAAAGTAATTGAATTACTTTACCGATTA
>NW_027284837.1:0-15016 GCF_046629955.1 Centroberyx affinis | reverse complement strand
GTCATGTGACAGACAGACAGTCAGTCCATCTGGGTTACTAGTCTGGATTACGTTTCCAAACTCCCCCCCCGCTGCGTTCCTCGCTCGTCCAATCAGACGGTAGCAGGAGCCTGGCCCGACCTAGACCGGCCCGACCCAGACCGGCCCGGCCCAGACCGGCCTGGCCCGGCCCAGACCTCGCTCCTGCAGAACGTCAGTGTGTCAGGAGACGGGGGAAGAAGTGTGTTTACTGACTGACGCCCGAGTGGTTTTTAAAAAAATGAGGTTTTACCAGGTTTCACTCCTGCAGGAGTCGTGAACTGTCTGAACAAAATAACTGACCAGGGGAAGTTTCAGGAGGAAAGAAAAACATTTTCAGAAAAACTAAAATTTGCGTTTTTGTTTTTTTTCTGTGACAGCAGCAATATGAGAGTTATTTAGGTTTCTGACTAACAACTTGAACTTTTTGGGATTTCTACCTGCCTACTTATCTCTCTCTCTCTCTCTCTCTCTTTCTCTCTCCCCCCTCTCTCTCTTTCTCTCTCTCTCTCACCCCCTCTCTCTCTCTCTCTCTCTCCCCTATCTCTCTCCCCTGCCTCTCTCTCTCTCTATCTCCCCCCTCTCTCTCTCTCTCTCCCCCCTCTCTCTGTCTCTCTCTCTTTCTCTCTCTCTGTCTCTCCCCCTCTCTCTCTCCCTCTCTCTCTCTCTCTCTCCCCCTCTCTCCCCCTCTCTCTCTCTCTCTCTGTCTCTCCCCCCCTCTCTCTCTCCCTCTCTCTCTCACCCCCTCTCTCTCCCCCTCTCTCTCTCTCTCTCTCTCTCTCTCTCTCTCTCAGCCTACTCCCTGCAAATGGAGAACCATATCAGCCCCCCCAGCTTCATGGGCCAGCCCCTCCCCCCGGCCCCCTCGGGACGCTACTCCCCGACCCCCAAGAGCACGCTGGGAGACGACGACGTCACCAGGTGAGACCAGAACCATCGCTCCGCTCTCCGCTGTGATGGATGTGTCTGCTGACGAGCCACTGAAAACACTGATGCAGGGAGGGAGGACTGGAGGAAAAGATGAATGGATGAATGGATGTGATGAGAAGATGGATAGATGGAGGAGGTGGGAATGAAAATTGAGCGGGTCGGCCTCCGAAGACGCAGAGATTACAGAGGAGGACGGATGGAGGCGTGACTCGGTCTTTAAAAAGAATTAGCTGCACAGATAAAGAGATGGGATGAGGTGGGAGTGAAAGAGAGGAAAAGACCAGGGGCCGGATTCACCAATGTGTTCTTAAGATAGATCTTAAGAAATGACATAAGAGGAAATTTTAGGAAGTTCTTAAGAAGGCTCTTAAGTGCAATTCCTCAATATTTTCTTTAGTAACCGTCTCATTTCTTACGAATTTCTTTAATTTTCCAACTTAAGAACTTCTCAAAATAGGGCCTGAATAATTCTGGTTAATAAACTTAAGGCTTACTGCCATTGAGGCTAGGAGACAAGGCTAGGAGGCTAGGAGACAAGGCTAGGAGGCTAGGAGACAAGGCTAGGAGGCTAGGAGACAAGGCTAGGAGCAACCCAAAGTGCTTCCATTCCACAAAACAATTGTGGAAAACCTATTTAGAGCAACTAGAGCAAAGATTTAAACATTGGTTGCTGTTGGTAACTGTAAAATTTGCAGCTTATTTCCAACAGACATGAGACAGAGGCCTACCTGGCCCTACACCAAATAAAGCTTTACAATAAATGTTCATCTTAATGTTAGGTGTAGGGGAACCTATGAAGACTTTGAACTATAACCTACTTGTCTAAAATGTGTTTAAATATATGATATTAGAGGCTTACCTTTTCACTGTAGGAGTTTTAAGACAGGTGAAGGGCGTCTGAAAGTTAAGAAAAAAATCAAGAACAAATTTGACAACTTTCATTTCAAGAATACCATTATATTCCTAAGTTTTTTCTTAGGAAGAAACATAAGAAGAAAGTTAAGAAAATATATAAGAACTGTTTTTGAGAATAGCATTTTTTAAGAAAGTTAAGAAAAAAATGGCACTTGAGAAGATTTTTTTTCTTAAGAGGGTTTTGTGAATCCGGCCCCACAAGGTCTGGAAAAGTAAGGGAAGATATCATTCTGATCATTTTCCAGGTTTGGAAAACTTTGGACTTTGTCTGGGAGAATCGACAGACTGGGATTTCACACCTCAGTGCTGCAGGTCTGGACACTGGGCAGAAATATGTGTCACTAGAAACTGAAATCGCTCTTCCTCAGTGACCAGGATGTGTCTGTAAACTGAAACTGAATTACAAGAACTGAATTTGAATTACGAGAACTGAATACAGTTTCAGAGCAAATTAATTCAATTTCATAATATCAATTTTTCAAGTTGAGCAATTCAAATTCAAATATAAATAATTCAATTTCAGTTTCTAGTGACATATATTTCTGCCCATAGGAAACAGACTTTATTCCCAGGTGTTGAAACATTTGGGAATTGCACAAGACGATTAGAGAAGAGTGGAAAATTTGTTGTATTACATATTATATACAGCTGTGGAGCCACTGTCATTTCACATATAGTGATGTTAGTTGTAGTGTTGAATAATGTTGAGCTGTGGTCTAGTTGTCAGTCATGTCACGATCAGCAGAATTCATACTGAACACTGACTGAAATCTTTTGTCAAGAATTGAAGGTTGAGTTTAGAAATGTGAGATATTTCAGAAGCCTGCAGTGAGCGATGCTGTCAGTGATTTATCCATTCAGAAAGAGGGAGAGGGAGGGAGGTGAAGAAAGGACCGGCCAACAGGAAGTCAGTTTGAATAAGGGGGTGTGGTTATGAATGGGGGCGTGGCTATGAAGGGGGCGTGGCCAAACCACTAACCAAGCAAGAGTTAGTTTTAATCTTAAAGTTGCAATCTGACGAGCTTCAAAACACTGAGGCACATGGCCAGTCGCGCTCTCTCTCTCTCTCTCTCTCTCTCTCTCTGTCTCTTTCTCTCTCTGTCTCTCTCTGTCTCGCTCTCTCTCTCTGTCTCGCTCTCTCTCTCTGTCTCTCTCTCTGTCTCGCTCTCTCTCTCTGTCTCTCTGTCTCTCTCTCTCTGTCTCTCTCTCCCCCTCTCTCTGTCTCTTTCTCTCTCTGTGTCTCTCTCTCTGTCTCTCTATTTCTCTCTCTCTCTCTCTCTCTCTCTGTCTCTCTTATTGTTGTTCTATCTATTCCTCTCATTGTCTCTCTTTACCTTTTGTCTCTCCTGGCTAGGTAAATGTTAGTCAGGTTGACTCAGTTGGCGAATTCCTCTTAAATGTTTTCATGTCACAGACCTGCAGATAGTCTTTTGGTTCCTTTGACCACTGTCCCGTTAATATCCGGGTTTATTGGAGTATCTTGTGTTGGAGCATGTAAACATCATAAAGATCATCTGAATATGATCTGTGAAATCTGAAGTCGGCAGTGGGGAATTCACAAGGAAGCTAGAAGACAGGAGGAAACAGCTGGGAGAGCTGGCAGTGTTGGCAGATGTGTTTGGATACAGGGAGAATTTGCATGTCAACAGTTTCCCGAATAAGACCTTAAAGTGGAGATGAAATAGTGAAATAGACTCCTGCATAGAGCTTTTGTGTATTATTAAGATGTACCACAGTAAAAACAACATTGTAAAAGTAAGGGGGATGTGTTAGTATCCAGGATACTCTGCATGTAAACAGCCATTCTTCTACATTCTCTAACTGGGATCATTTCTACTGAATTAGAGTGAAATTGAACTATTCCTCTTTTTGCTTGGGACCGCCTGGAAGCCCTTCAAGGACCCCCCCGGGTCCTCAGTTTGGGAGCTACTGGCCTGACTGAGTGTTAGACAGGTTGTTGCTGTGTGTGGAAGAAACACAGCTGCTCCGCCCCCTGCTGGTTGAAACCTGGAATTACCTCAACTCTCTGTTCCTCATGCAGAGAGAAATATATCTTAGGTTTAAAACAGTTTTCTACAAATCATGTTTGTCTGTACTGAGCCGTATCAAATTAATAAAAGGAAGTGAAAGTTTTATTATTGTGAAAATTAAACTTTGAATCTTCACACCTCAGCAGCAAGTTTTCACACAACTCCCACAATCCTCTTCTTGAATTTAGAAAAAGCGATGCGTCATCACGAATGTGCCATGAAACCGAACACAATCTGGAGGAGTTGTTGTTGTTGTTGTTTTGTTTGTTACATTTTCCATGTTAGTCATCACTGTGACGCTCATATCAACAGAAACAGAAAAGTAGAACAAACTTCAGCTCCCAGATCATCAATATTCCAGGCAACTGATAGTGAGGAGGTGAAAGGTCAGAGGTCACAGCAGCCAGGCAGCAGGTGGAGTAAATATTCCTGTGGCTCTAGAATGATCATGGATCAATAAATCAGATAAATAGGAGCTGAAGAAAGAGGTGGAAAGTATTTTTTACTTCAAAACAGCAGCAGTAGAGGAGGAAGATGACGGTTTTCCGATTGTAATTATACGTTTCCTTCATCGCTCTCTGTGCTTCTGTGTGAGGTTGACTTGTGCCAGGATGATTGACAGCTCCTGTGTGCGGTGTCGTCGTCAATAGGGAGCCCAGGAAGGTGGTGCTGCACAGAGGAGCGACGGGATTGGGCTTCAACATCGTGGGCGGGGAAGACGGAGAGGGAATCTTCATCTCCTTCATCCTGGCAGGAGGACCGGCCGACCTGTGTGGAGAGCTGAGGAAAGGAGACAGGCTGGTGTCTGTGCGTACACACACACACACACACACACACTGAACACACACACACTGAACACACACACACACTTAACACACACACACATGCGCACAGAGAGAACACATTGAACACACACACACCTTACTGTGGAGAGCTGAGGAAAAGAGATGGACTGTTTTTTGTATGTATACACACTAAACATACTTATACACACACTGAACACACACATTCTATCACATTTGTAATGGACCAACATAACTAGCAATATTATACTGAATATGACTGATGGCTACACACTTCCTGATAATCTAAATTAAAAGCCTTTATGCAGTTATGGCTGTATACACACACACACACACACTACTACTACTAGTACTACTACTGTTACTACTACTGTTACTGATAACTACTGTTACTACTACTGCTGCTGCTACTACTGCTACTAGTACTGATACTACTACTGTGATCTGTTTTTAGTTGTACCTGTTTACCTCATATATTACCTTTTATTCCTATTTTCTTTTATATATATGTTTTTTTTTATTTATTTGTATTTTTCCATCATTCATTTTGGTAGTTTCACATCACTGCTTTTGGGTTTTATTGTATGTTAAGCACTTTGTAAACATTGTTTTTAGAAAAGTGCTATACAAATAAAGTTATTATTATTACTGCTGCTGCTGCTACTACTACTACTAGTACTGATACTACTACTACTACTGTTGCTGCTACTACTAAACTAAATGAGTCTTTATTTTAAATGTTTTGTACCGGACCTTGTGCCCTGCTGTCTTCAGGTGAACGGGGTCGACCTGCGCAGCGCCACACACGAACAGGCCGCCGCCGCCCTGAAGAACGCCGGCCAGACCGTCACCATCGTCGCCCACTACAGACCAGAGGGTAAGACCCGGAAACACCCGGAAACACCCGGAAACACCCGGCGGAGGAATGTTATAACGAAGAGTCACAAAGTGCTGTAGTGTGATCCTCTGTTGATCCATGTAGGCAAATCCTCCTTTCTGTTAGGGTCAGCTAAGATAGATAGATGGATAGATGGATAGATGGATAGATGGATGGATAGATAGATAGATAGATAGATAGATAGATAGATAGATAGATAGATAGATAGATAGATACTTTATTCATCCCCTTGGGGAAATTCAGGTGTCCAGTAGCTCACACGATCTGTATTAACATATAACTATAGATTAGAGACAATACACAATAAACAAAAAAAGGTAATGCAGCATGCACAGGGTTAAAAACCAAAATTACTTAAAAGCAAAGAGTCATATAAATAAATAAATAAATAAATGAATAAAAGGTGCCAATAAAAAGTACCACATAGTCCTTGAGGATTATTGCACAGTAGTAGTCCAGTAGTATGCAACATCAGTTAGTGAGTTAGTTAGTGTTGGCCTGTATTGATCGGTGTCATTGTGGCACTGCTGTCAGGTCAGTCCACAGGTCTGCAAAAACGGAATTTCTCAGGATTAAAGAAACCGATGCTGAGTTTCTGATAGTCATTTTGCTAGTTTGGAGTTTTAAGAGGTTTCAAAGGTCCTGAAACTCTCTGCACATTAATGACTGTGGAAACTTTCAGTTCAGGTGAGAAAAACACAAGAAACTAAAAAAGGCTTCAGAGCTGCTTCTCTTCAGCGGGGCTGGAGCTCTTCCTCAGATGGATTTAGCGCCCGTCAGCGTTCGCACCTTCAGTCGATCTGATAACTCTGATGCTAATCGCTCGCTCTTTGTTTGCCTCTTCCGCTTTCCTGCGTGAGTTTCCAGAGACGAGCTGATCTGAATCGATGGATCTGACCGACATCGCAGCTCGTCTTCACCAAGGTCCTCAGGAAACGCTGATGCTTAGAACGGCGCTCTGATCAAACAGGAACCTTTAGTAACCTGAGTGTCTGCAGGGAGCGTTGACTGAAGTCACACTGGGAGCTGACCAGTACAACACAGTGTGTACTGGTTGACTGTATATTAAAGCTGTGTAACCTCTGAACCTCCTCTCCCTGTGCAGAATACAGTCGGTTTGAGGCGAAGATCCACGACCTGCGGGAGCAGATGATGAACAGCAGCATCAGTTCTGGATCCGGATCGCTGAGGACCAGCCAGAAGAGATCGCTATACGTCAGGTAAGACTCTGGTACACCACGAAACCTACAACTAAACCTACAACCAAACCTACAACTACATCTACAACTAAACCTACAACTAAACCTACAACTACATCTACAACTAAACCTACAACTACATCTACAACTAATCCTACAACTAAACCTACATCTAAACCTACATCTAAACCTACAACTAAACCTACAACTAAACCTACAACTAAACCTACAACTACATCTACAACTAAACCTACAACTAAACCTACAACTAAACCTACAACTAAACCAACAACTAAACCTACAACTAAACCTACAACTAAACCTACAACTACATCTACAACTAATCCTACAACTAAACCTACATCTAAACCTACATCTAAACCTACAACTAAACCTACAACTAAACCTACAACTACATCTACAACTAAACCTACAACTAAACCTACAACTACATCTACAACTAAACCTACAACTACATCTACAACTAATCCTACAACTAAACCTACATCTAAACCTACATCTAAACCTACAACTAAACCTACAACTAAACCTACAACTACATCTACAACTAAACCTACAACTAAACCTACAACTAAACCTACAACTAAACCAACAACTAAACCTACAACTAAACCTACAACTAAACCTACAACTACATCTACAACTAATCCTACAACTAAACCTACATCTAAACCTACATCTAAACCTACAACTAAACCTACAACTAAACCTACAACTACATCTACAACTAAACCTACACCTAAACCTACAACTAAACCAACAACTAAACCTACAACTAAACCTACAACTAAACCTACAACTACATCTACAACTAAACCTACAACTAAACCTACAACTAAACCAACAACTAAACCTACAACTAAACCTACAACTAAACCTACAACTAAACCTACAACTAAACCTACAACTAAACCTACATCTAAACCTACAACTAAACCTACAACTAAACCTACAACTACATCTACAACTAAACCTACAACTAAACCTACAACTAAACCTACATCTAAACCTACAACTAAACCTACAACTAAACCTACAACTACATCTACAACTAAACCTACAACTAAACCTACAACTAAACCTACATCTAAACCTACAACTAAACCTACAACTAAACCTACAACTACATCTACAACTAAACCTACAACTAAACCTACAACTAAACCTACAACTAATACTTTTGTACTTTTACTTAAGTAACATTTTGAAAGCAGGAACAGAGTATTTTTATACTGTGGTATTTCTACTTTTACTTAAGTAAAAGATCTGAGTACTTCTTCCACCACTGCTTCAGGGCTATAGAGTTGCATGCATAGTAAACAAAGATATTCCATGACAAACAAGATGGCCGCTTCAGGACCTTTGGACCAATGACATGCCAGGATTTAAAACAATTGGTGCAGGAGGCTCCATAGAGGTTTCACTCCTTTAGGATATAATGTCATATATCACAGTCTGGAACATTCCAGTATGTTGGTTTTTAACACAAAGGCTTTGTCAAGTTACAAGGTACTTCACAGCCGAGAAAAATAAACGTGAAGAATGACAAAAATCAATAAAACATGAAGAAATGACAACAATAAATAGCAGACAGTTCCACAAGGATAAAAAGAAAATATGTAAAAGCTAAAGATCACATAAAGGCCTTATGATAAAAGTACGTTTTAAGAAGTGATTTTAAAAGATGGTACTGACTGTTGTTATTAGTAGTAACAGTTGAGAAACCTCACTGACCAGACGAGGAGGAGAAGCTCTGTGGTTTTCTGTGTTTTCATTGTTGTTTACACTGTTGTTTGTTTGTTTGTTTGTTTGTCCCGCAGAGCGCTGTTTGACTACGATAAGACCCGGGACTCCGGCCTGCCCAGCCAGGGACTCAACTTCAAGTTCGGAGACATCCTGCATGTGGTGAACGCCTCCGACGACGAGTGGTGGCAGGCCAGACAGCTGACGGCCCAGGGAGAGGTGGAGGAGGTGGGGGTCATCCCCAGCAAGAGACGGTCAGTCACACACACACACACACACACACACACACACACACACACACACACACACACACACACACACACACACTATCATATGAGCAGTGTGTCTTATGTGTCATAGGACAGCTGTGCAGCTCTTGGTGTTATTAGTCAGTACTGCTCATGTAGATCCGGTCTGTGTAACGCTGTGATGTTCACTGTCCTGACTGTCAGTGTCATCGTTACTAAACAATGGCCGCCACTGACCTTTGACCTTTCATCCTCTGTGACCACAGGGTTGAGAAGAAGGAGAGAGCGAGATTAAAGACGGTCAAGTTCAACGCAAAGTCTCGAGACAGAGGGGTGAGTGACTGACTTTACCTGCAGAACTTCACATAGCAGCAGGAGTACTGCTAATACTAGGAGTAGGAGTAGAAGTAATACTAGGAGTAGTAGTAGAAGTTGTAGTAGTAGCAGCAGTAGGAGTAGCAGTAGCAGTAGTGCTAGTAGTAGTAGTAGCAGTAGCAGTAGTAGTAGAAGTAGCAGTAGCTGCAGTAGTAGTATAAGTAGTAGTAGTAGCAGTAGTAGTAGCAGCAGTAGTAGAAGTAGCAGTAGAAGCAGTAGTAATAGCAGTAATAGCAGTAATAGCAGCAGTAGAAGTAGTAGTAGCAGTAGTAGAAGTAGTAGTAGCAGTAGCAGTAATAGCAGCAGTAGTAGTAGAATCCTGAGTACTGCAGTAGTGGACTGTCATGTAAACAGGGTTCCCACAGGCCTTGAAAATCCTTGGAGGTTTGTGTATTTTAGAAAAATAAAATCAGGCCTTGAAACGACTTGATTTTAATTCAGATCCAGCTGCAGAGCAGTCAGTCTGCCTCGGATCTGGATCAGCACCTCCAGGTTTAACATGAAGGATTTCACCATGAGGCTCTGAGTCTGACTGACCCCAGAACATGACCGTCTGGAGTCCTGAGATTCAAAAATACACAAAACCTTGAAAAGTCATTGAGAAGTGCTTGAATTTTCTGTCGAGGTGCGGTGGGAACCCTGTTTGAACCAGTCTGCCTCTGGGACGGTTTCTACGTCTGTGTTTCATGTTTTTAGCTTTAAAAAACTTTTAAAGTGACTGAAATGAATTGTTTTGCATGTCGAATCCTCAGCCAGAGTTAGCCGTTTGCCATTCACTGTATTCTGAACCCTACATCTGTTAGGCTTCATTAAAATGAACCACTTGAACTCCACCTACTAATCAGTCTGATTGACTAATGTTAAAACGATTAAACGCTAGCTAGCAGTTAACAGCATGTCGTGGATCTCTTGCCCCAGACTCGCCGTACGTTTCTTTTCTCTCGGCCTGTGTGTGGAGACGCAGCGCCTCCCCGGCACCCGGCCTCCTCCAGACAGTGTGTCGCTTTAACACGCGTCGCCAAAACGCCCCGCCCCCCCCGCCCCGCCCCGCGCCGCCCCCACCCGCCCCGCTAACACGCCAACCCGCTGGGGAGTGAAACCAACATGCATGACTCGAAAAAAAAAAAAAGAAAAAAAAACCCAAAAGAGAGAAACGCTTGCCATTGACGTCTGACTGTCTGCTCCTGCCTTCCTCCCTCTTCCTCCTCCTCCTCTTCCTCCTCCTCACCCACTCACCTCCCTCACCTGCTGTCTTATCGTTTCACCTCCTGTGTAACATTTAAGTGTAGCATGTGATCTAATGCGGTCTAATGCCACTTGCTCTTGTCTTCTGTCAGTAAAAACATCAGTGAGTTTAGTCTCCCAGTGCAGTAAACATACAGGAATGTGTTTTCATATTAGAACCTGAGATTATTTGAGTTTCTGCTGAATATACAGACAGGAAAAAAACGAGTCCGCTCTTTGTTTTTGGACATGAGGAAGAGAAGTCAGCTTTGATGAAGAATTCAGGAAAGATTCAGAAGGTACCAGTACTCTGATTACTGGGAGAAATCAGGCAGTGTTTCCATTACAATGTTTACAAGGTTTGAAGTAACTTGATCGTCAATAATCTGGTTTACATGGATTCATTTCATCAGTTTCATCGGTTTACTGCTCATCACTCCACTGCAGTAAATACAACATGCAGGTTCCTTAATAATAATAATAATAATAATAATAATCATAATAATATAATAATAATAAACTTTATTTGTATAGCACCTTTCATACAAGAAATGCAGCTCAAAGTGCTTTACAACAGAGAAATGACAATGACAATTCACATCAAACTTGATAATAATAGTAAAAATAAGATAAAGATGAGAATAGAATACATAGAATGCATCTTCACATGAAAATAGACATAGAATGAGCATAAAAACAGGGATAGAATGCCATAATTAATGTAAAATAAGATGGAGAATAAAACCCACTTGATAATAATAGTAAAAATATGATAAAAATGAGGAATGCATAACATAAGATGGAAAATAAAACCCACTGAACAATATTAATAAAATGAAGTAAAAAAATAGAGTACATAGAATGCATAAAATCAGGTAAAATACAACATTTTAAAAGAAGTGCAGCAGTGCATAAGTGCAAAGAAGGGTGAAGTAACTGATTTAATTTACTCACCTGACTGATTGAGTAGCTTTTTTGTGTACTTGTACTTTTTTGAAGTCAGTAATTTGACTTTCCCTTCAGTCCGTTTTAAATCCATCCATCACAGAACAGATTGTGTGTCTCCATCAGCAACAGAAACTGACAAACTGTGGATCCATTCACAGTGAGAAGAGGAATCTGACTTTACTTTGCTTCTGCACTTTATTTTCTCATTTCTAATGTTTCCAGTTAAAAGAATCTAGTCTGAACTCTGACCTCTCTCCTTTTAGAATCACATGGAAAAGATCACAGCTGACAATGTTCTCTGTTCTAAAGAGGAACTCAGGAACTTTTACTCTGAGGACATTTTAAATCAGATACTTTGTACTTTTACTGCAGTACATTTTTACACCAGTACTTTTACTTCTACTTCAGTAAAGTAACAGTACTTCAGTAGGACATTATAGTACTCTTTTCACCACTGCCTTTGACCTGCAGAGTTAGAAAAAACAAACAAAAGTAAACCTGACTGAGCATTATCATGCCCTAAATATGGAAAGATTGAGCAGAAATCTATCTGTGAACCAGGTTC
Organism: Centroberyx affinis; assembly: GCF_046629955.1. Lineage (NCBI taxonomy): Eukaryota > Metazoa > Chordata > Actinopteri > Beryciformes > Berycidae > Centroberyx > Centroberyx affinis. The sequence goes on along the minus strand of NW_027284837.1, from coordinate 3,099 downwards.
TGTTCCTCTGATTCAGATCCTCAGATAGAGGAGTTTACATGACAGTTTCAGTAGAAGCAGTATTGTTTTAATCAGGTTCAGACTGAAGTATCAGTGTGCAGGTAAACACAGCCGTCCTGTCCCTGTGCTCCTGTGTGGCTCAGGACCGGGCAGAGGGGGGGACTAGAGTCACAGTTTTAAATACTTGAGACTTGACTTGATGCATGAAGAGAAGACTTGAGACTTGACTTGACTTGGGTTCTGGTGACTTGGGACTCGACTCTGACTTGTACTCTGATGACTTGAAAAGGTTTCTAAAGTCTTGACTTGAGATCTTGTGTTTGTGTAAATGACTTAGATTGAAAGTGATGAGATTTGTTCCAGCAGACGACTGAATTTAAATTCTGTTTTCTGAATTTGTATGGAATGATTGAATTTATTGAAGTTGAAACTGATTATAGAAATCATGATGCTGTTACCAAGTTTTTATCCTATTAAAACCATATTGCATTGAAAAGTCCTAGATATTTAGTTTTCTTTAAGATATTAAATTGATACTGGACTCTTGATTTGTTCTGACTTGACTTGCTGTTCTACATTTAGACTTGAGACTTGACATTAATCACATGGACTTGACTTGGTAATCTATATTTAGACTTGAGACTTGACTTGAGACTTGAGACTGACTTGGGACTCAAGCAAAGTTGACGTCTGGGATCAGTTTTATTCCTACTGGGACGTCCCGTAAAAATAATTCAGTCCTTGTGTTGCTGAAAGGAGTTTTTGTTAACAGCTCACTCCGGACGTTAGATGTTGTTCCGGCTCAGAGAAACCAGATGGATGTTAGTCTCTGTGTCTGCTGGCATGTTGCTGCAGTAAAGCTTCCTCTCTGCACGCCGTCTGCATGTCAGGGAGCGGGCGGCGTCCCCGGCCCCCGTCCCGCTGCCGTCCCCCCCCCCCCCCCCCCCCCCCGTCACACATCTGTCTCCTTCACTCTGTCTTTGGCTGTGGCTAGACTCGACTCTGCACTGTATCTGCACATACACATGGTACAAAACTGGGGGAAAAACAGAGAGAGAAGAAGAAGAAGAAATACAAACTGTGTGTGTGAGACAGAGAGAGAGAGAGAGAGAGAGAGAGAGAGAGAGAGAGAGCCGCCGCTGTCTGGGCTGCAGGCGGGCGGCCGGACCACAAACCACTTTGTTTCTCCTCTGACTCTGTGGCTGAGGCTGGCTCAGTGGACGGGACGTTTTCCCACAATGCCCTAATACTGTGGAGTCACCTGTTATACAAAGGGATGGATGTCACTTTGGATAAAATCCTCCACCAGATGGCAGATCTGGTCTTGATCAGTTAGTAGTATTGGTAAAAATAAATTCCTACATGCAGAGTTATGTTGAATATAATGTAATTAGTTTGCATTAGAGACTCTTAGATTATGAGTAGGATTTATTATTAATTCTTTGTCCTTGTGTACTGCAGCCAGTAAGGTAAAAAAAAAAAAAGAGTTTTGATAAAGTCAAGCTTCTGTTCTCATGGTTTAAGGGCAGTTGTGAGATTTGTTTATTTGTGGATTTTTTTTAAATTTCTTTTCATTAAGGCTGTTAATGGCAGTTTATTTCCATAGTTTCCACTTTACTGTTTTTGAGAGTTTGTGTTAGTTGAGTTTCCGTCCGGCTGCCAGCCAGCGAGCCACAGACTCAGACGAACGGCTTCTCATTCTCTCCGTACCGACATCAGACTCCCCATCTCCCCTTCTTCCTCCTTTTTTTATTCCATCACCCCTCCTCCCTCCTCCTCCTCCTCCTCCTCTTCCTCCTCTTCCTCCTCAGCAGTCTCTCAATGACAAGCGTAAAAAGAACCTCTTTTCCCGAAAGTTTCCTTTCTACAAGAGCAAGGAGGCGAGCGAGCAGGAGACCAGCGATGTCGACCGTAAGTACCGGCGCGCGGGGGGGCGGGGGGGGGGGCGGTGTGTCTGGAAGATGATTGGTCGGCGACAGGAAGAGAGGTCAGCGGCGGCGGCGCCCCGCGGTTGCACTGGTTGTCATGGCAACAGGGCCGGGCTACACCATTGCACTATCACCAAAATTACAAAAAAATATGCCAAAGCTTCCATGGTTGCAGTCTGGGGTGGAAAGAGAAACAGGACAGAGAGGCTGAACTCTTCCTCTTCTTCTTTTAATTAAGATAAAAACCTTCTGAAATAAAGTTTATAAAAGTAAAGCATGAATCAGCCTGATGCCAGCAGACTCTGGATCTGCTTTAAGGAAACATTCCTGTCAGTCCCCCCTTCCCCCCCTCCTGGAGCCAACATGGCCGCCCTGCAGCCCGGCCGCCCGCTGTTCCCTCTGCTCTCTCTGTCTGTCGCTGTCGCTCAGTAACTTTGTGTTTCTTGTGGTTGTTTTCTCCTCGTCCGCCGGCTCTGCTGACCGCAGGACAACAGCGACGACTTGCTATCCAAAGGACACAGTAAGTCCCCAAACCCCCCCCCACCCCCCCCACCCCACCCCCCCAATCTCCCATCAGCCCCCTGTCTCCACCAGCCTCCTCTCTCAGCACCACAGATTCCCTGTTTCAGAGGATGTATCACTCAACTGCACCTGAGATAAAAAAAAAAAAAAGTACATGATGCATTAGGGAAATTTTCATCAAGTAGTAATATTGTGTACTTTTCCATAAGTTAATACACAGGTTAATAAGCAGGAACAAGGCTACTGTAAAGTGAAGTGTTACCCAGACTCAGGAAGCGGTCAGTTTTCTCTCTGCATGTTAGAAGGACTTTGGACTTGTGTGTCATTTGGTCCAAATCAGCCGTAGATATTTTTAACAGAAGATATCTGTCAGATGGAATCGCCTCTAGGGGATTAATAAAGGTTTATTATATCGTATTGTAACATGGAAATCAGTTGGGTATGATAAGGTGAAGCTGCTGATTTTCCCCGAACCAATCACTAGTGACTGAACCGATCACTAGTGACCGACGTATCTGAATCAATCACTAGTGACTGAACCAATCACTAGTGACTGAGTATCTGAACCGATCACTAGTGACTGAACCGATCACTAGTGACTGACATATATCTGAACCAATCACTAGTGACTGAACCGATCACTAGTGAC
>NW_027284836.1:0-9277 GCF_046629955.1 Centroberyx affinis | reverse complement strand
TTTACTAATGGTGTTCATGTTAACTAAGGTATTAATTTATACATAATTTAATAGTTATGACTATTAAATAATGTACGATGTATTAATTTATGGCATTTTAACTCTATGTGGAAAGGAAAATGTTGGTATTTTTTTAGAAAATTGAGGAACATTATCTTTATGTACAATAAATAATGATTCAGGCACAGTGTCTTTACTTGGAAAGAAATATTGAGGTATATTATATAACATAGAAGATTGAGGTACGATATCTTTACATGGAACAATGAACTTTAAGTACATTACATTAACACAGAACAGAAGATTGAGGTTCATAATCATTACATAGAAAGGAAGATAGAGGTAGTTTAGTATCACATGTAGCAGGAGCTGAAGAGTTTAAGCCTCTAATGAAAACAAGTGAGTGGAGCGAGAGAGACATCAAGGGTTTAATGAGGAACTGCTCCCTGGATTCATTTACTGCCTTTCACACCTGTTTTCTATTCACATCTATTCAAATCTCTTGTCTATAACGACCTGTTTAATCCACTTAAATATTATAACAAATCAGCAGTTTGCTGAAATTTAACAGTTAGGTAATTTTAGATTAAGATGCAGGTTCCCTGGGGTTTTTCTGGGGTACCCGCAGACCCCAGAGCTATACTTTTTGTCATATCTCACAGGTGCTTTATTCTATCATTCCAATTTTTCATGACTTTGTCAATCAATTTGTTCATAATGACTTCATATCATTGTTTTCTGTTTCTGTTTTAATTAGTGCTTTTTAAAAATACCAATGTATTGGGGTCCTGGGGGACCCCGGTCAAAAGCACCCAATTCCGCCTATGCAGTTTTAATAGATGGAACTATTTATTGAGTTCATGTTTGCCATGGGTCCTAATTTAAAGTATCACACACTATCAGGGGGGGGGTGGGCACTCTGTCAGTCATTTTGAAGGAGACAGACACAGATGCAGCAGACACAGATTTCCTCATGTGCTCTGTGACCCTAAATACTGCTCTTCATAAGGTCAGATGATGTTCAAAGTCAATACAATACATCATTTAATTAACTGTAACTTTCCTAAAATAATAATAATCTGTTTTTTTTTTCAGATGACATTAATTACATAACTAATAATGTTTTGAGAAGAAATACGTTAACATTTTGCTATGATGGTTGTTTCTTACAGTAGTTTCTTCTTGTCGGTAGTCCTTGTATGTTAAATATGTTGGTAGGATGAAGGTTAAGATCAAAGGCATCATCACTTGCAAAAACATCACTTGTGATAATTTAAGTTGATGTTAGAAGATCATTTGTTGTTGGATAAAAACTTTGCATCTCCATCATGTTTACTTCTTAGGAACTGAGAAAACCCGCCTCGTTCTGAGCTTGACCACCGTGACATTTTTTACTTTATCTGATTGTTTTTAAAAAGGTTTTAAGAGTCCAAAGGTTTGTAGAACTTTCTCAACCCGTAGAGGAAAGTGTAATCCTACAACTGAAGTTAAAACATGAAAATTGCTAAAATTGGAGTTATGAGTTTTTTTCATTTTCTGTCTCCTTTTTACTGGGAAAATCAAACAAGAGACACAAAACGTGGCAGTTGAAAAGTTTTATTGTTCACACTTTTATAGGAAACAAAAATGAACAAAAACTCTGCACACAACAATCATTAACATTTTACATCATCATCATCATCATCATCATCCTCCTCCTATTCTTTTCTGCCAGCCTTTCTGACCAGCAGGCCAGCTGACAAATACACAAAAAAAAAATATACACAAACATGTGACAGTAAACAGCAGCAGTCCATTAAAATGACCAAAAAAATATATTGATTGCACAACAAAAAGTAAAAGTATTTGCAAATAATTCTAGCCGTTTGTTTCGACCTAACTGAAGCACCAGCTGGGTGGAGTTTACTGCATCCGGTCACGTCAGTCACAGAGAAGTAGGCTATATATACTGTATAACATTTCCTGTATGTAATGTGACTTTAAATATTTTTCTTTGGCTGTATAAACTGCATTAGTCTCCTGTGTATTAAGCCCCACCCACCTGCTCCTCACAGCAGGGTAAAACAAACTCACACAAGTAAAAGAATTATTTGGAAATAACTATATTCCACTCAGATCTGACGGTGAGTGTGACAGATGTAGGTTGTGTGTTGCAGAAACAGGTTTGACAGGCTTTTAAAGCTTAACGTTTCTGTGTTTCTATGCAAAAATAGAAAACAAGATCAGATTTTAACCCTTTATGAACCAGATCTGGATCTTTTTTCACACTGTTAAGACATGAAGCAACAATCAAATCAGGGTTAAAATCACATTTTTTGCTGCTTTGAGGCACAATGCATCATTTAATCCTTCGTCTATGAAAACAAACCCCTTAATTTCTCATTACATAAACATTAATTACCCATTAATAATAACATAGCTTTAAAAAAGTAAGGTTAGTATCATGGGTTTATAAGGGATTTATTCATGGGTTGCTTCGTGGAGACACTAGAAATTAAGGGATTTTTTTTTATGTCTTTTGTGCAGGTTTACAGGTTAGGAGTTTTTAATGGAAAGTTCCTGTTCCTCCCTGAATTTTACATTAAATTAGAAAGTAAGCAGTGAAACATTAAGGGGAGTTTAAGGGGGTTTTAATGGGGTCTCCTCCATTAATAACTCCTTTAACTCATTTTAAGGGGATTTTGCACGAGTTAAGGGGTGTTAATTAATGTAAACGTAAGGCTATTTTAAGGGATTACTGGTTCGTAGAGAGTTCAAAAGACTGCGAACGTGTTTTTAGAATGTACACTCTTAAAAAATGTTAATTTCAACACATCCATGTATTACAGTAAATCACACAGCATCACAGGTGACGGATTACAGTGCATTTCTTCACCTCTTCAGGATTTACAAGCATCTAGTTTGGGAAAACACACAAACTATTTTGTCTAGCTTGGGTCGACACACATTCGCGTTACTTTTCCAAAGCAGAAACAGGGTTTGATAACGACTCGTGTTGAGGAGTGATCGACAAATGTGTGTAAAGCGAGTGTGAAGAGCCGACTGAACGCAGCATCAATTATTCATCCGCTCACACACACACACACACACACACACACACACACACACTCTCTCTCTCTGACAGCCGCTTCACAAGCAGCCGTCAAATCTGCTGCGTCAGGAGAATCTATATCTTCTTTGTCCTTCTCTCTCTCCGGGCGGGACGGGGACGAGCCGAGCGACGTTTTAAGATTCAGGCCCCGAGGAGAAGAGTGATGTCACCAAACCACCGCATCAGGAAGCTGGAAGGGGAAAGCTTGACTCGGGTTCTGGTGACTTGGGACTCGACTCTGACTTGTACTCTGATGACTTGAAAAGGTTTCTAAAGTCTTGACTTGAGATCTTGTGTTTGTGTAAATGACTTAGATTGAAAGTGATGAGATTTGTTCCAGCAGACGACTGAATTTAAATTCTGTTTTCTGAATTTGTATGGAATGATTGAATTTATTGAAGTTGAAACTGATTATAGAAATCAAACTCATGATGCTCTTACCAAGTTTTTATCCTATTAAAACCATATTGCATTGAAAAGTCCTAGATATTTAGTTTTCTTTAAGATATTAAATTGATACTGGACTCTTGATTTGTTCTGACTTGACTTGCTGTTCTACATTTAGACTTGAGACTTGACATTAATGACTTGGACTTGACTTGGACTTGACTTGGACTTGACTTGGCAATCTACATTTAGACTTGGGACTTGATTTGAGACTTGAGCCTCAAGACTGGAGACTACAATGTTCCTCCATGATGAAGACACGATTATTTTCCTCTGTGATCTTGTTACTCCACCTGCTCAGGAACAGTTAAAGAGCAGCGATTCATATAAAGCACATGGTGCACAGTGTGAATAATTTCCACACATCTCCTGTCTCTCTCTCACACACACACACACACACACACACACACACACACATACACACACACACAAGCAGGTTTCAAGGCGTTTTGCCGGCTGCGTCTCATCTCTCCTCCTCCTTCACTCTGAAGCTTTGGATCTGAAGCTGGAGCTTAAAGGGCCAGTTCGCTGTTTTTTTTTTTTTCCTCCATCTTTTTTAACAGTATTTTCAGTAGAAACCAGCAGAGAGAAGAGCAGTGCTTCAGCAGAAAGGTCTGGATCAGGTCCTGCTGATTTAAAATTCTGCTGCTTCCTCACATTAAAACAGAGTTCATCTTATTTCCATCGGCTGGATCCAGAATGAGGGGATTTGTAAATTTCACATTGGGCTGATGAAGATTAAAAACCTTCCAGGACAGAGAGAAACCTCCTTCCCCTCTTCTTCCTCCTCCTCCTCCTCCTCCTCCTCTTCCTCGTCAGCAGGTTGAGTCGGGACGCTCTCTGCTGTCCTCTCCTGTAGTTCAGTGTTTGAAACACCGGGTGGAGCCGTTTCCTCACAGTCAGCTGGAGCTGCCGTCCTGCTGGGTGGAGGCTGAGACAGAACGGAGACACATGAACATACACATCTATACTGTACTTCTGTTTCTTTTGTTTTGTGGGGAGTTTTATGTGTGTATACTCCTTGTGTTGTTTTCAAAAAGATAATAATAAAAATATACCGTATATATATATTATATTTTTATTGTGTGTAAAACAGAGCAAAATCAAAGAGTTCTCATCAAATTAAGCAGGGATATTACTTAGATTAAGGCAGTGGGTCTTATATCAAAACCAAATAATAATAATAGACATTTTTTATAGAGCGCTTTTCAAAACCAAATTTACAAGCTTGCTTCACAACAATAAACAAGTTCATTGAATAAAACATGTAGAGCAAAATAAAAAGTGAAGGGAGCGACTGTAAAAAAAAAATGACACAACAAAGAGATAAAAAAAACACAAATGACAAGAAATAAAATTGTCTGTGCATTTTGGAAATGTGTTTCCACCTGAAATCCACCAGTCGATAACTTGAAAACCACAGAAAACTGAAGTGTTCTGTGAGAAAAGCTTTAGACGAGTCCCGACTGGAACAGAAACCATGATGTGCTTTAATTTTGTCAAAATAGATGTCAGTAGATCTCATGTGTGAATGAAACTCTTCATATTTTATAATCTATTGTGTTTCAGTAAGACAGCGGTCTTATCTCAGGAAAGACATGAAGCTTCCAGTGTGACAGGAGGAGAGTTTGTTGTGATTAACATTTTATCTTCTTTATTTATTTGTCTTGATTTAATCAGTGGTGGGAGAAGTCCTGAGATCTTTTACTTCAGTAAAAGTAGCAATACAACAATGTAAAGATACTCCATTACAAGTAAAAGTCCTGCATTCAAAATCTTACTGAAGTAAAAGTACATAAGTATTGGCAGCAAAATGTACTTAGAGTATCAAAGTAAACGTACTCATTATGCAAACTGTCCCCATTTAGAGAGTTATATTTTTCACAAATTATTGGAATATTAATACTGATTTATTGACATACATGTACATGTAAGCAGCATTTTAAAGTTGTCAACGTGAAGCTAATCTTAACAATTTAGCTATACTTTTGGGTAGTCTAATCTATAACAATGCTATTTTATAGTTATTTTATAGAGATGATCAAATGTTTTAAATATGAAATATTGATCTGAAAAGTAACTAGTTACTATAGCTGTGAAATAAATGTAATGGAGTAAAAAGTACAATATTTCCCTCTAAAATGTAGTGGAGAAGAAGTAGCATAAAATGGAAATACTCAAGTAAAGTACAAGTACCTCAAAAATTGTACTTAAGTACAGTACTTGAGTAAATGTACTTAGTTACTTTCCACCACTGGATTTAATAACATTTATTATTTAAACATTTTTCTGATGGGATTCTTTTCTTTCTACTTCATTGTTCATTAAGCCGATGTAATAAAGAAGAAGAAGAAGGAGAAGAAGAAGAAGACACTTTCACAATATATTGGTGATATTGGTGATTGGTGAGAAAGAGTGTGTGTGTGTGTGTGTGTGTGTGTGTGTGTGTGTGTGTGTGTGTGTGTGTATACCTGTCAGGTCTCTGAAGCGTCTCTTGGCCTCGGCTCTCTCCTCAGAGTCAAAGTACCAGACTGTGATGGCGTACCTGAGAAACACAAAACAAAAAAAAACGCCGTCTACCATCTGAAGCAGTTCAGGAGTTTACAGTTTTTTTCCCGCCAACCGGCTTATTGTCAGACGTCAGTAACGGACGTCAGCGATTGGTCACCTGGTGGCGTAGGAGGGCCGGACCTCGTGCGGGTTCCTGCGGTCGGACCAGAAGAAGAGCAGCCGGTCGAACAGCGGCTCGATGTCGGCGACGTACGATTTACCTTCCGGAAAAATCCTCAAGACGCCGCCGTGATCCTGAACAACGACAACGAGACAGAGGTCAGCTGACCGGTCTGAACCAGCAGGGAGCGAATACACAGACATGAAGAAGAAGGAGGAGGAGGAGGAGGAGGAGGAGGAGGAGGAGGAGAAGAGGGAGGAGGAGGAGAAGAAGAAGAAAGAGGAGAAGAAGAAGAAGGAGGAGGAGGAGAAGATGAAGAAGAAGAAGAAGAAGAAGAAGAAGAAGAAGGAGGAGGAGAAGAAGAAGGAGGAGGAGAGGAAGAAGAAGAAGGAGGAGGAGAAGAAGAAGAAGGAGGAGAGGAAGAAGAAGGAGGAGAAGAAGAAGAAGAAGGAGGAGAAGAAGAAGGAGGAGGAGAAGAAGAAGAAGGAGGAGGAGAGGAAGAAGAAGAAGAAGGAGGAGAGGAAGAAGGAGGAGAAGAAGAAGAAGAAGGAGGAGGAGAAGAAGAAGAAGGAGGAGGAGGAGAAGAAGAAGATGAAGAAGAAGAAGGAGGAGAAGAAGAAGAAGCAGAAGAAGAAGAAGAATAAGGAGGAGAAGAAGAAGAAGGAGGAGGAGGAGAGGGAGGAGAAGAAGAAGGAGAAGGAGAGGAAGAAGAAGAAGAAGAAGGAGAGAAAGAAGGAGAAGGAGGAGAAGATCAAGAATGAGGAGGAGAAGGAGGAGAAGAAGAAGAAGAAGAAGAGGAAGAATGAGAAGGAGGAGAAGATGGAGAATGAGGAGGAGGAGAAGAAGGAGGAGGAGGAGAAGAAGAAGAAGAAGAAGGAGAGGAAGAAGAAGGAGGAGAAGAAGAAGGAGGAGGAGAAGAAGAAGGAGGAGGAGAAGATGAAGAAGAAGAAGAAGAAGAAAAAGGAGGAGGAGGAGGAGAAGAAGAAGGAGGAGGAGGAGAAGAAGAAGGAGGAAGAGAGGGAGGAGAGAAGAAGGAGAAGGAGAGGAAGAAGAAGAAGAAGAAGGAGAGAAAGAAGGAGGAGGAGAAGATCAAGAATGAGGAGGAGAAGAAGGAGGAGAAGAAGAAGGAGAAGGAGGAGAAGAAGAAGAAGAAGAGGAAGAATGAGAAGGAGGAGAAGATGAAGAATGAGGAGAAGGAGGAGAAGGAGGAGAAGAAGGAGAAGGAGGAGAAGAAGAAGAAGGAGGAGAAGATGAAGAATGAGAAGGAGGAGAAGAAGGAGAAGGAGGAGAAGAAGAAGAAGAAGGAGAGGAAGAAGGAGGAGAAGATGAAGAATGAGAAGGAGGAGAAGATGAAGAATGAGGAGGAGAAAAAGAAGGAGAAGGAGGAGAAGAAGAAGAAGAAGAAGAATAAGAAGGAGAGGAAGAAGGAGAAGGAGGAGAAGATGAAGAATGAGGAGGAGGAGAAGAAGAACAGTTTTTGTCCTCCAGGCTTCCGTAGCAGCAGCCTACCTTGGCGCTCCAGTCCTTGTTCAGGTAGTAGATGCAGGTGACGCAGCGTCCGTCTGAGTTCGGGTTGTCCACGTGTTTCACATATCCTGTCCCGTTTCCCGGGTAACACGCCACCATGGCCTGCACACACACACACACACACACACACACACACACACACACACACACACACACACACACACACACACACACACACACACACACACACACACACACACACACACACACACACACAGAGAGAGAGAAGCTTCATTATTGTCTATTAATTTCCCCAATAATATTCCTGCTGCCAACAATGTAGTTTCTATCTTTTCTCTTAATGTCTTAATGAATCATTTAATAATTTCTTGCTCTTATGTGATGTCATGTGATTTTATCTTGTTTTTACAATATCTTTTTTACTATGTTTATACTTCATTTTCACTCTATTCTACTTTTTCCTCATGGTCCCTTGTTGTTTTCCATGTTTTCTTTTATTTCCTGAGGATGACGTTTGCTTTATCAGATTTTTAAAGCACAAATAACGTTTATTATTGTTATTACTTGCTGTGATATGGTTCTGTTTTGTTGCATTTATTTTCATATTATTGGCAACAAGCCATCATGGCTTAATAATAGAAACATACAAATATTTTTTAGTTCAAAACTATTTGTTAGTACTAATTGTGATATACTGTTTGTTTGTATTTGTTCTTATGCTAAAAACAGATCATATAAAAATAAATTATTGTATACAAAGTGCAGTTTCAGCAAAGCAATCTGATTGGTCAAAGATGTGTTTGAACTCCCATAATGCACGGCTACATGTGCGTTCTTGGTTGCTATACCGACTCTTCTTCTCTCCTGTTTTATTTATCGTCGGCACACGGCTTTAAATAAAGCGGTAACACTTTACAATAAGGGTCACTAAGTTAAGGGTTAGGTAATGCTTAACTTAAGTAACTTAAGTTAACTAATGTGTAATTTACTAATGGTGTTCATGTTAACTAAGTTATTAATTTATACATCATTTAATAGTTAATAAAGATGACTATTAAGTAATGTATAAATTAATACCTTAGTTAACATGAACACAATTAGTAAATGATTACCAGACACATTAGTTAACTGTTAATCAAGGGTTAGTTAATGCTTAGTAAGCATTAACTAACCCTTAATTAATTAATGTACCCTTATTGTAAAGTGTTACCCATAAAGCTTTTAGACAGTTCACTTCAGTGGGTGGCCGATAAGAAATGTTCCAGTAACACCCGACCTGCTGCTGACACACACTGACACACACTCTGAGAACACGGTTCAGTAAAAGAAGAAGTACAATGACAACACTGTGCGAGTTTAGTGAGAAAGAAGAAGAAAGTATCGAGAGGGAATTTATGTGTCAGTGAATCCAGAAATAACATCAAAACAAAAACAGATGTGAAGAACAGTCAGCTGTTACAACAACTTCCTGTGTGCGTGTGTGTGTGTGTGTGTGTGTGTGTGTGTGTGTGTGTGTGTGTGTGTGTGTGTGTGTGTGGTTATGTGCTAATGTTTCTCACTTGTGAACATGCATCCAAGGG
>NW_027284835.1:0-7583 GCF_046629955.1 Centroberyx affinis | reverse complement strand
TTTTTAAATAGTGCAGGGGTCTCTCTCTCTCTCTCTCTCTCTCTCTCTCTCTCTCTCTCTGTTTTATGTAGAAACATCAGTCGGCCTTTTGTCCAATTACAGCAGAGCATCAATTATGTTTCTCTGCCCCCCCTCTCTGCTCCCCCCTCTCTCTCTCTCTCTCTCCCCCCCCCCTCTCTCTCTCTCTCTGTCCCCCTCTCTCTGTCCCCCCTCTCTCTGTCCCCTATCTCTCTCTCTCTCTGCCTCCCTCTCTCTCTCTCTCTCTCTCTCTCTCTCTCTCTCTCTCTCTCTCTCTCTCTCTCTCTCCTCTCTCTCTCTCTCTCTCTCTCTCTCTCTCTCTCTCTCTCTCTCTCTCTCTCTCTCTCTCTCTCCTCTCTCTCTCTCAGAGTTCAGACTCCTGAGTCTCGTCCCTCCGCTCTTCGCGACTCTCGTGATTCACAGAGTCTGGTGTTTCCCTCGTCAACGGCTTGTTCTCGCTCCGATCGAGCCAATCAGAGCCTTTGCGGGCGGTTTTGATCTGTTTTATTGGTGTTTCAGCGGAATAGATTTGTTGAAATCACCTCCTTCACCAACAGATTGTCTTTGGAAAAACTATATTTTTGTCAAAATCAACCGATATTGTTGGTGAAGTTAGTGAATACGCTGGCGGCCAGTCGGTCACTAGTGATTGGTTCAGATATGTCGGTCACTAGTGATTGGTTCAGATACGTCGGTCACTAGTGATTGGTTCAGATATGTCGGTCACTAGTGATTGGTTCAGATACATCGGTCACTAGTGATTGGTTCAGATACATCAGTCCCTCGTGATTGGTTCAGATACTTCAGTCACTAGTGATCGGTACAGATATATCTGTCACTAGTGATCGGTTCAGATACATCTGTCACTAGTGATCGGTTCAGATACATCTGTCACTAGTGATCGGTTCAGATACGATCGGTTCAGAGACGTCAGTCACTAGTGATTGGTTCAGATACATCTGTCACTAGTGATTGGTTCAGATACGATCGGTTCAGAGACGTCAGTCACTAGTGATTGGTTCAGATATGTTGGTCACTTAGTGATTGGTTCAGATATGTTGGTCACTTAGTGATTGGTTCAGATATGTTGGTCACTTAGTGATTGGTTCAGATACGTCGGTCACTAGTGATTGGTTCAGATACGCTGGTCACTTAGTGATTGGTTCAGATATGTTGGTCACTTAGTGATTGGTTCAGATACGTTGGTCACTAGTGATTGGTTCAGATATGTTGGTCACTTAGTGATTGGTTCAGATACGTCGGTCACTAGTGATTGGTTCAGATACGTCGGTCACTAGTGATTGGTTCAGATACGTCGGTCACTAGTGATTGGTTCAGATATGTTGGTCACTTAGTGATTGGTTCAGATACGTCGGTCACTAGTGATTGGTTCAGATACGTCGGTCACTAGTGATCGGTTCGGGGGAAAATCAACCCCGACTAACAAGGAGGAAATCTCAGCTGGATGATGGAGTGGAACCAGATGGACGTTCAGTCTGAAGATCAAAGCCAAGAACTCCAAGTTGTGTCCTTGTGGAGAAAGATCTTCCCAGGTCGTCATGGTGAGAACGATCTTCTCATCCAAGTGAACAGAGAAGCTTCCTGACTGTGTGATTAAGACACACAGCTGTTAACCGGCTCTGTACTGTAGACTACAAGCAGCGTTGTCTCAGTGAATCTCGGGGCTTTCGATTCGTTCTCGTCGGTCAAGTCTCCGTCCGACGCTTCCTCGATGTTTGGAGGTTGGCAAGGAAACTTCTGGGTTTTCTATCCGTCCTCCGTCCTGTCGTTCTCTTGTTTTGGAATCGAGCTTCAGCGGTTAGATATTATGTAAAACACATTATGGAGGACACAAGAACACCATATATCGACAGTCAGCCTCAGTCTGAAGATCAGGATGATTAAACACAGAGAGAGGAGGAATAAGTTGCAGACTGTGCAGGTGAGAAAGAAAACAACAGGAGGCTTGTAACAACATCTCACCTCAAATAAAAACATCTCAGCCTGCGTCTCCCCTCTCTCTCTCCCCTCTTTTTCCTATTCCCTCTCTCTCTCTCTCTCTCTCTCTCTCTCGCCCTGCAGACCTGATGAAATGGTCATGGAGGTATTACAGCAGCAGGACCCCGGCTCACCATGTTAAATCTTTCACAGCACAATGGGAGCTCAGAGAGACTAAACAATCACCTTCATACCGGTCTCTCTCTCTCACACACACACACACACACACACACACACACACACACAGCTATATATCTCTCACACACACACACACACACACACACACACACACACACAAAACTTGACAAGAGTTCAACTTCCCGGCTCAGAGAGAAGCTGCTGTGTATTTGTTCAGCGTTCTGGGTTTCCGTGCTTTGAATGGAGTTACTGTTTATTACTGTATTGTTTCTTTGTGTTTGTTGTTGTTTTGTTTTTCAGCTGGAATAAGTGAAGCTGGATCAGCAGTGTGTTGTCTCTGCCTGCTGAATCCAGATTGACACATTCAAGTTAGGTTGGGAAGGTGTTGGGTTTTTTTTTTTTTTTACAAGGTGCTTCAGATAAAAGCATCCAACAGATAAGACATGAGATACAGAATGTCTTCTTCTAAATCACTTTTAAAAACACACTTTTACCGTCTTGCTTTCACTCGGGTTCACCCATTTCTCTCTTTCAAGTCATGTGATTTTAACCTCTGATGTCTGACCTTTTTATGTAATTGCATTTTATTTTTATGTCTTTTTGATGTACTTATTTTTGTCTGTTTTGTACTTTGTACCTGTTGTTTTTATAAGTGCTATATAAATAAAGCTTCTTCTTCTTCTTCTTCTTCTTCTTCTCTATCGTGACAAAAAATCCTGCCGTCTAAACTAACAATTTATTTATAAAAACTCACATTTTAAGGAATATTATTTGATTACATTTCAGACATCACACCTAACATTATCAATGGGATCATATCAATGGGAGGAACATTAATTTGATTATGTACCATGTGATTTTTCATAAGTGAGCCGTATCAATACTGAAAAAAATCCTTATGATTATGGTGATTTCAGCTTCTATTCTAAACATCTAGTTGGCTGGTGAAGCAGTTGCACTCAGCAGCCACTGTGGCTACCAAAAAAATAAATAAATAAAAGATTTTTGCACAGAAACAAAGCATGGCTGTCTGTAGAAAACAGAAAAATCTTTGTACAATCCAGAGTCTGTATTTGATTATGGAAACATTTTGCTTCTACTTTGAAGCTTCTGGATGCAGTTTAATCATTTTTATTACAGGGGGAGAAACTGTTCATTCACCGTTGGGATTATTATGAAAAAGTCGTCAAGGGAAATGCATGGCTTTATTATTTTATTCATAAGGCTTTTAAATGTCTGTTTAAATCCAGTAGTGATGAAACCAGATCACATGACAGGCTGCTTAACTAATTAGCTAGTTGGTTTCTGCTACTTTGCAAATTATATTTGGAACAGACTGTTGCAGTTTGAAATCCCAAAGAAACACTTTCCTTTATAGAAAAGCCTTTATATATTTATTTAATTTCACCCACCTACTGTGGTTGTTCTTATTTATTTTCTATCATTTTTCAAAGTTTCTTTACGTTTTCTGTTACGGGTACTATATAAATAGTTATTATCATTATTATTATTAGATTTTAATTTATTGTCCCCCTCGATGTGATGAATGACGTTTTTTTTAAATTTTATGTTGTTTTTTACTGCTGAAAGGTGCTGCGTTTTATTTTCTGTCCATTTTGCAAGACATTTTTAGAGAATTCTCCATATCAATGAGACTTAAATAAAGTGTGAAAATGTATTGAAATGTTCTGTGTGTGTGTGTGTGTGTGTATGTGTGTGTGTGTGTGTGTTTGTGCGTGTGCGTGTGTGTGTGTGTGTGTGTTACCTGGCCGGAGCCTTCTTCATGTGTTCTCCGACGAAGGTGGCGTTGGTCATGCCCATCAGGGTGTTGGCCAGTGAGATGACGGACAGCAGGTGCTGCGTGGTGACGGCCCGCGACACGCCGTACGTCCCTTTACCCACGATGTCCGTCAGAGTCAGCTTCCTGCCCGTCGCCAGGGACAACTGACGCAGCAAAGACTCCTGGGAAAAAAAAGAGGAGGAGCCGTGTAAAAAAAAAAAGTAGGATAATGTAAACCCAGCCAGTCGCTGCTGTGAAATAAGCAGAGGTGGGGGTGGAACTGCTTGAGTCTTGACTTGATGCATGAAGAGAAGACTTGAGACTTGACTTGACTTGGGTTCTGGTGACTTGGGACTTGACTCTGACTTGTACTCTGATGACTTGAAAAGGTTTCTAAAGTCTTGACTTGAGATCTTGTGTTTGTGTAAATGACTTAGATTGAAAGTGATGAGATTTGTCCCAGCAGACGACTGAATTTAAATTCTGTTTTCTGAATTTGTATGGAATGATTGAATTTATTGAAGTTGAAACTGATTATAGAAATCAAACTCATGATGCTCTTACCAAGTTTTTATCCTATTAAAACCACATTGCATTGAAAAGTCCTAGATGTTTAGTTTTCTTTAAGATATTAAATTGATACTGGACTCTTGATTTGTTCTGACTTGACTTGCTGTTCTACATTTAGACTTGAGACTTGACATTAATGACATGGACTTGACTTGGACTTGACTTGGTGTTCTACATTTAGAGTTGGGACTTCAATTGAGACTTGTGCCTCAAGACTTGAGACTTGACAGACAGACAGACAGACAGACAGACAGACAGACAGACAGACAGACAGACAGACAGACAGACAGACAGACAGGTACCTTGAAGGTGGGCAGCATCAGGGACATGTGTCCTCCTCTGGAGATCAGGCCGAAGGAGATGGGGCAGTGCGGTCTGAGCATGCCCAGTCGGCTGAGGCAGACGTCGTCCAGCGGGCCGTTCAGGCCCCAGGCGTGCAGGCAGGACATGAACAGCTTGGCCGTGTCCATCGTCAGGTTGTACTCCAGCAGGCTCAGGGACTTGGACTTCTCCTCGCGCCTCCTCATCTCCTCCTCCTCCTCCTCGTCTTCGTCCAGCAGGTGCTCCTTGATGGTCTCCTTCATGGTCTCCTTCACCTGGAGAGGAGGAGGAGGACGGACGGAGAGGGAGGAAGGGAGGGAGGGAGGAGAGAGGAGAGGAGAGGAGAGGTTTACATACAATTAAATGTGGCTTTCAAGTCTTTGATACAGTTTTAAAAGCTTGTAAAAATGTTTGTTGTCTGATTTCTCAAAAAGTTATGAATGGAGTTGCATTAAACTTGAACATTTGGCCAATCAGCTCTATATCTGTTCAGTTTCCATTAGAGCTGCTTTTCTACCACTGGACCAAGGTTTGGAGAAATGAGCAGGTTGGTTCTGTCTAAACAGGAAATGAGCTCTCCAGTGCCTCCATGTTGTTTGATTGGACCAATAATGGAGCGTTTGTCTCTTCTCCCGCCTGCTGATTGGCCTGCTGATTGGCCTGCTGATTGGCCACAAGACAGACAGAATGGGGCGAAAACAAACCCCTGTCCAGCTCTGTTGGTGGAGGTTTTGATAGATACTGATTATTTCCACCCTGAGCTCCTCAGGTCACCTGTCTGTTCTTCCCTCCAGCGGCTCCTCACCTGTTTGAAGATCTTGTTGGCGAGGAAGGAGCCGCCCTTGTCGGCCCCGGCCTGGCTCTTCTGCAGGGTCTCTGGGGACACCAGGGTGGGGTTGGGTCTCTGGGCCTCCTCCGTCAGCAGCTGGATGATCACCGCCTCCACGTCGAAGAACAGCACGTGCATGTCGGGGTCCGTCACGTTGGTCTTCATGGCCTGCACCACCAGGGAGTTATGGGAGTATTTGGGCAGGTTTCCCTGGAGGAACGAGAGAGGAATAAAAACTAAGAGTTAGAAGAAAGAGTGATGAATGGTAAAGGTTTAGTAAACTACTACGGCTATCCATCTATCTATCTATCCATCTATCCATCTATCTATCTATCCATCTATCCATCTATCTATCTATCCATCTATCCATCTATCCATCTATCCATCTATCTATCTATCTATCTATCTATCTGTCTATCTATCTATCTATCTATCTATCGATTGTTTACTACCACTACTACTGCTATTGTTTACAACTACTGCTATTGTTTACTACCACTACTGCTATTGTTTACTACTACTACTACTGCTATTGCTTACTACTGCTATTGTTTACTACTACTACTGCTATTGTTTACTACTGCTATTGTTTACTACTACTACTACTGCTATTGTTTACTACTGCTATTATTTACTACTACTACTGCTATTGTTTACTACTACTGCTATTGTTTACTACCACTACTAATGCTATTGTTTACTACTACTGCTATTGTTTACTACCACTACTACTACTGCTATTGTTTACTACCACTACTACTACTGCTATTGTTTACTACCACTACTACTGCTATTGTTTACTACTGCTATTGTTTACTACTACTACTACTACTGCTATTGTTTACTACCATTACTACTGTCATTGTTTACTACTGCTATTGTTTACTACTACTGCTTTTGGTTACTACTGCTATTGTTTACTACTACTACTACTACCACCACCACCACCACTACTACTCATCATCATCATTATCATCATCATCAGTAAAATAAAGAATGTAAAAATAGACTTCTAAAAAGTTGGACTTTCAGTTGTACAGCATTACAACTTCTTCAGGGAACAATGATTTACTTTATTATTATCCACACACACACACACACACCATCAGTTCTAATTGTCACCAATGCTAATACGCTGCTCGATGCTAACTGTGTTACCAAAGACACCTGCATGGTGCTGTATGCAGAAGAGACTTGTTTGTTTACATGGTAATGGCCTCATGACTGCAATCAGAGAACGGTAAACACTGTTATCCATTTTCTTCTGAGGGAGGGAGGGAAGAAGGAGAGGAGGAGGGAGGAAGGGAGGGAGGGAGGGAAGAAGGAGAGGAGGAGGGAGGAAGGGAGGGAAGAAGGAGAGGAGGAGGGAGGGAAGAAGCAGAGGAGGAGGGAGGGAAGAAGGAGAGGAGGACGGGAGGGAGGGAAGGAGAGAAGGAGGAAAGGAAGAAGAGAGGGAGGGAAGGAGGAAGGCAAGGACAGTCGCACAGGAAGTGATGCGTTTTACGTTTCCGGTTTGTTTGAAATCAACAGAAGAAGAAGAGCCACCATGACTGAAGAGACAGAGAGAAGAGAAACTCAAACTGCATCAGGGAAAAAGAAACAGATGAATCGGAGGGAAAGAAACCGTCTGAGACTAAACTAGACGAACATCGACGTCGCCTTCCCAAGATGAGGAGAGAGGATGAGGAGCGATGAAGATCTGGCTCTTTCTATTGGACTGGGAGGTTTCACTGTCGTTTATTACCAGGCCTTCCTCCAGGGTTCTTGGACTTGATATTTTTCAAAATAACCAGAAAAACAAATAAACTGTGATACTGTGATTACCATCCAAAACTGTGTACATTTTTTATACATGTCAGACCATACTGCCCACCGTGTTATGGCTGTAACTCTCACTGTAGAGCTGCATGATTAAGGCAAAAACGATAA
>NW_027284834.1:0-19628 GCF_046629955.1 Centroberyx affinis | reverse complement strand
GTATGTACATACAGTATGTAATACACAGTATGTAATATACAGTATGTAATACACAGTATGTACATACAGTATGTAATACACAGTATGTAATATACAGTATGTAATACACAGTATGTAATATACTGTATGTACATACAGTATGTAATACACAGTATGTACATACAGTACATACAGTCACTGCAGAAAGATTAATAAACTGTATCAGCGTGTTAATGAATTGTTAGTCTGGGTTCTATTCTGTTTCTACTGAGGAACAGATCAGCATGTTGTGTTCTAACTGGAGGGATTTGATTGGTTGCAGTTGATAGCATTTTGTTAGCGTGTTGCTAGCGTGTTGCTAGCATGTTGCTAGCATGTTGAGTGTGGTTGGTGTGTTCAGGTCTGTTTTTAGAAAATCAAATCTATATTTCATGAAGATGAGAATCTGCAGCGTCTGGAAGGCTGAGAGGATCCAAACTCTGCACGCCACAAACCTGTCTGTCTGCCTGTCTGTCTGTCTCCCTGTCTCTCTCTCTATATCTGTTTGTCTGTTAAGTCTTTATCATTATGTATATTAAAATGCAATATTTCCAAAGTGTGAAAATGTTTCACCATCACCCTCTCCTCTCCTCCCTCTGTCCTGTCTTCTCCCCACCTCTCTCTCTCTCTCTCTCTCTCTCTCTCTCTCTCTCTCTCTCTCTCTCTCTCTCTCTCTGTCTCTCTCTCTCTCTCTCTCTCTCTCTGTCTCAGTCTCTCTTCCTTTCAATTCAATTCAACAAGCTTTATTGGCAGACTGTATTTCCACAGCTGATATACACTGACAGTTCTTATCAAGAAAAACAAACAGGCAAACAGTACAAGTGTCTCAGAAACAGACAGAAACGTATCACAACATGGAGCAAGAAATCAACAGCAGTAGAACTGTATGGACAGGTAGTCGTTTGTATCCGTTTGTTAGCCACATCTATTTTTTGGCACTTCTGAGGTTTGGTCGCCTCCTCGTTGAAGAGGGCGATGTTAATGACACAAATAACTTTTGCCCTCAAGAAAATGTCTCCACAGAGCCGACAGAAATTATGGTTTTGATTTTCAGTAGCATGATAATTTGAAATGTGAGGCAGTAACATGTAAGTAATGAACAGCAGTGGGCCTAACATGGCTCCCTGTGGTACACCTGCTGCCTTGTGGTACACCTGCTCCCTGTGGTACACCTGCTGCCTTGTGGTACACCTGCTCCCTGTGGTACACCTGCTGCCTTGTGGTACACCTGCTGTCCTGTGGTACACCTGCTGTCCTGTGGTACACCTGTGGTACACCTGCTGCCCTGTGGTACACCTGTAGTCCACCTGTGGTACACCTTCTGTTCTGTGATACACCTTCTCCCTGTGGTACACCTGTAGTCCACCTGTGGTACACCTGCTGTTCTGTGATACACCTTCTCCCTGTGGTACACCTGCTGTCCTGTGGTACACCTGTGGTACACCTGCTGCCCTGTGGTACACCTGTAGTCCACCTGTGGTACACCTGCTGTTCTGTGATACACTTGTAGTCCACCTGTGGCACTCCTGCTCCCTGTGGTACACCTGCTCCCTGTGGTACACCTGCTACCTGTGGTATACCTGCTACCTGTGGTACACCTGCTACCTGTGGTACACCTGCTGCCCTGTGGTATACCTGCTACCTGTGGTGCACCTGCTACCTGTGGTACACCTGCTGCCCTGTGGTATACCTGTGGTACACCTGCACATGTGATACACCTGCTACCTGTGGTATACCTGCTACCTGTGGTACACCTGCTGCTCTGTGGTATACCTGTGGTACACCTGCACACGTGGTACACCTGCTGTCCTGTGATACACCTTCTCCCTGTGGTACACCTGCTGCCCTGTGGTACACCTGCTGTCGTGTGATACACCTTCTCCCTGTGGTACACCTGCTGCCCTGTGGTACACCTGTGGTACACCTGCTGCCCTGTGGTACACCTGCTCCCTGTGGTACACCTGTGGTCCACCTGTGGTACACCTGCTGCCCCGTGGTACACCTGCTGCTCTGTGGTATACCTGTGGTACACCTGCTGCTCTGTGGTATACCTGCTGCTCTGTGGTATACCTGTGGTACACCTGCACATGTGGTACACCTGCTGCCCCGTGGTACACCTGCTGCTCTGTGGTATACCTGTGGTACACCTGCTGCCCCGCGGTACACCTGCTGCCCCGTGGTACACCTGCTGCTCTGTGGTGTACCTGTAGTACACCTGCTGCTCTGTGGTATACCTGCGGTACACCTGCTGCCCCGCGGTACACCTGCTGCTCTGTGGTACACCTGCACATGTGGTACAAATGCTCCCTGTGGTACACCTGCTGTCCTGTGGTACACCTGTGGTGCACCTGCTCCCTGTGGTACACCTGCTGTCCTGTGGTACATCTGCTGCCCTGTGGTACACCTGTGGTACACCTGCTCCCTGTGGTACACCTGCTGCCCTGTGGTGCACCTGCTCCCTGTGGTACACCTGCTGCCCTGTGGTACACCTGTGGTACACCTGCTCCCTGTGGTACACCTGTGGTACACCTGCTCCCTGTGGTACACCTGTGGTACACCTGCTCCCTGTGGTACACCTGCTCCTTGTGGTACACCTGCTGCCCTGTGGTACACCTGCTCCCTGTTGTACACCTGCTGCCCTGTGGTACACCTGCTGCCTGTGGTACACCTGCTGCCCTGTGGTACACATGCTCCCTGTGGTACACCTGCTGCCCTGTGGTACACCTGCTCCCTGTGGTACACCTGCTGCCCTGTGGTACACCTGCTCCCTGTGGCACACCTGCTGCCCTGTGGTACACCTGCTACCTGTGGTACACTTGCTGCCCTGTGGGACACCTGCTGCCCTGTGGTACACCTGTGGTACACCTGCTCCCTGTGGTACACCTGCTGCCCTGTGGTACACCTGCTACCTGTGGTACACCTGCTGCCCTGTGGTACACCTGCTCCCTGTGGTACACCTGCTGCCCTGTGGTACACCTGCTGCCCTGTGGTACACCTGCTCCCTGTGGTACACCTGCTACCTGTGGTACACCTGCTGCCCTTTGGTACACCTGCTCCCTGTGGTACACCTGCTGCCCTGTGGTATACCTGCTGCAGTGTGACGGTGTGGAAACAGCTGATCACACCTGGACTCTGGTTTCAGTGATGGTGGAAGTTGTGAAAGAGGTTGATGACAATGTATGGAGTTTAAGTTTGGAGTTTAGATGGTAGTTCTTTGTGCAGCAGCCGGTTGAATGCTTCTGCCATGCCAAAAATATCATGTTCCTGTTCTGAACGTCTGTGTCTATGGTGTCTGTGCCTGTGGTGTATGTGGTATCTGTGTCTGTGGTATCTGTGTCTCTGCTGTCTGTGGTGTCTGTGGTATCTGTGTCTCTGTTGTCTGTGGTGTCTGTGGTATCTGTGTCTCTGCTGCCCTGTGGTACACCTGTGGTACACCTGCTCCCTGTGGTACACCTGCTGCCCTGTGGTGCACCTGCTCCCTGTGGTACACCTGCTGCCCTGTGGTACACCTGTGGTACACCTGCTCCCTGTGGTACACCTGTGGTACACCTGCTCCCTGTGGTACACCTGTGGTACACCTGCTCCCTGTGGTACACCTGCTCCTTGTGGTACACCTGCTGTCCTGTGGTACACCTGCTCCCTGTTGTACACCTGCTGCCCTGTGGTACACCTGCTGCCTGTGGTACACCTGCTGCCCTGTGGTACACATGCTCCCTGTGGTACACCTGCTGCCCTGTGGTACACCTGCTCCCTGTGGTACACCTGCTGCCCTGTGGTACACCTGCTCCCTGTGGCACACCTGCTGCCCTGTGGTACACCTGCTACCTGTGGTACACTTGCTGCCCTGTGGGACACCTGCTGCCCTGTGGTACACCTGTGGTACACCTGCTCCCTGTGGTACACCTGCTGCCCTGTGGTACACCTGCTGCCCTGTGGTACACCTGCTCCCTGTGGTACACCTGCTGCCCTGTGGTACACCTGCTGCCCTGTGGTACACCTGCTCCCTGTGGTACACCTGCTACCTGTGGTACACCTGCTGCCCTTTGGTACACCTGCTCCCTGTGGTACACCTGCTGCCCTGTGGTACACCTGTGGTACACCTGCTCCCTGTGGTACACCTGCTACCTGTGGTACACCTGCTGCCCTTTGGTACACCTGCTACCTGTGGTACACCTGCTGCCCTGTGGTATACCTGCTGCAGTGTGACGGTGTGGAAACAGCTGATCACACCTGGACTCTGGTTTCAGTGATGGTGGAAGTTGTGAAAGAGGTTGATGACAATGTATGGAGTTTAAGTTTGGAGTTTAGATGGTAGTTCTTTGTGCAGCAGCCGGTTGAATGCTTCTGCCATGCCAAAAATATCATGTTCCTGTTCTGAACGTCTGTGTCTATGGTGTCTGTGCCTGTGGTGTATGTGGTATCTGTGTCTGTGGTGTCTGTGGTATCTGTGTCTGTGGTGTCTGTGGTGTCTGTGGTGTCTGTGGTATCTGTGTCTCTGCTGTCTGTGGTGTCTGTGGTATCTGTGTCTCTGTTGTCTGTGGTGTCTGTGGTATCTGTGTCTCTGCTGTCTGTGGTTTCTGTGTCTTTGGTGTCTGGTTTCTGTGTCTGTGGTGTCTGTCGTTTCGGTGTCTCTGGAGTCTGTGGTTTCTGTGGTGACTGTAGTTTCTGTGTTGTCAGTGGTTTCTGGTGGGCAGGGCTTTGTCAGTACTGATCGAGTGCACCTGGGCCCGGTGAACTCCTTGACTTTAGAAACCCTTGGACCATCAGTGGCTCTCCCAATCCTCACCTGTGCACACCTTTGGTTTGGTTCTTCTGGGTTGTGCTGGAGATGTTTGTTGGTGGGGACCCATGGTAAGTGTTGTACAGCTGGTGTGTAGCAGTACTGGTACTGTACTGGTACTAGCAGTACTGGTACTGGTTTGGGTAGCCTGCTAATTTTGGAGCATTGTTGTTAATTTCCCCTGGTAGGTATAGCAGCGTTTCCCTTCTGGGTTTCACTTGTGTCCTGTAGTGACAAACATGGAAGGAGCAGTTGTCTTGGGAGCATATCCCTGGTCTTGAGTGCGTTGTTGGCATGGCGATCGCTTTCTCACACCAGTGGGCTATAATGCATAAATACCCACCACAAGAAGTCACATGAAGACTAGGGTTGTATTTAGCTAGTTAACTGGTTAGGTAGCTAGTGGTGAAGCTCTGTTTGTGTTAGGCTGCCTGGCCCGTGTCTGCTGGCTGCCCCGGAGCATCAGCAGTATGACTTGGTCCCTCTTTTTGGTAACAGGCCTCTTGTTACCACAGAGGTCACACTGTCACAGTGTCTTGGAGGGTTTTTTAGGCTACATCAGCATTGTTGGAACTGTATATGAAGGATCAGTTATTGAAATTGAAAACTGCTCAGCATTATAAGGTGGTGGTTGGTAGCAGTTTGCTCTAGGAGGATGCCAAGGGTTTTGAAGATCAACTGACCAGATTGGGAATTTTGGCTTGTTACCTGCTCTTGTTTTGTAGCATTTTGGTGTGTGTCATCTTTATATTGTGCTGGTTCAGCCAGCACTGCACTTTGTTAGGTAACATGTGTGTTACCTTGGGTTGCACTTGTACAGCCGTTTGGTTAGCGTTTTGGTTTGGGTGGCTGCTATGTCATTGTGGTTTTGGTATTTGTGTTTGCCACAGTGTCAGTAAATGGACTGCATTTATACACCGCTTTTATCCAAAGCGCTTTACAACATGCCATTCACACATTCACACATTCACACATTCATACACCGATGGCAGCAAGCTACCACGCAGGGTGCTGGCACAACCATCAGGAGCAATTTGGGGTTCACTGGGGGACACTTCGACATGCGGACTGGAGACCGGGGATCGAACCACCAACCTTCTGATTAGTGGACAACCCGCTCTACCTCCTGAGCCACTTGTCATTGGTTCCAATATGGAGGATTTGGAGAAGTTTGGGTGTCCTACTTTGGGAGCAGTCTTGTAGGTGAACTAAAGCACAATTTTGGCAATTCCAGGTCATAAGATTGGGGTTGCGGCCAATTAGTTTGAGCAGGGTACACTAGACTGAAAACAGCAGTGAGTTGGACAACATTGTTGCTGAAATCTTCTCCCGCGTGATGACAGTGGGTGTCATCTCTTATGAGTGTTACAAACTGTGTTGGTAAGTTGTGTATGTCTGGTCATCTGTGTCAGTAGGTCTCTGCTGGTCTCTGCTGGTCTCTGCTGGTCTCTGTTGGTCTATGCTGGTCTCTGCTGGGCTCTGCTGGTCTCTGCTGGACTCTGTTGGTCTTTGCTGGTCTCTCCTGGTCTCTGCTGGTTTCTGCTGGTCTCTGCCTTCATCTTTCAGTCGTACAACCTGAACCTGGACTGGAGGCAGTTCGTAAAGTTTTGCTTTGTTTGTGTTGCTGCCGGGGTTCTTGGTGGGGCCCCGCTTTTCTGTGGTGTCTGTGTTTGTGTCTGTGGTGTCTGTGGGGTCTGTGGTTTCTGTGGTTTCTGTGGTTTCTGTGGTTTCTGTGGTTTCTGTGGTTTCTGTGTCTATGGTTTCTGTGGTTTCTGTGGTTTCTGTGTCTGTGGTTTCTGTGGTGTCTGTGGTTTCTGTGTCTGTGGTTTCTGCGGTTTCTGTGTCTGTGGTTTCTGTGGTTTCTGTGGTTTCTGTGGTTTCTGTGGTTTCTGTGTCTGTGGTTTCTGTGTCTGTGGTTTCTGTGGTTTCTGTGTCTGTGGTTTCTGTGGTTTCTGTGGTTTCTGTGTCTGTGACTTTTGTGTCTGTGGTTTCTGTGGTGTCTGTGGTTTCTGTGGTTTCTGTGGTTTCTGTGGTGTCTGTGGTTTCTGTGGTTTCTGTGGTGTCTGTGGTTTCTGTGGTTTCTGTCTCTGTGGTTTCGGTGTCTGTGGTGTCTGTGGTTTCTGTGGTGTCTGTGGTTTCTGTGGTGTCTGTGGTGTCTGTGGTTTCTGCAGTTTCTGCGGTGTCTGTGGTTTCTGTGGTTTCTGTGCCTGTGGCTTTTGTGTCTGTGGTTTCTGTCTCTGTGGTTTCGGTGTCTGTGGTTTCTGTGGTTTCTATGGTTTCTGTGGTGTGGTGTCTGTGGCTTTTGTGTCTGTGGTTTCTGTGTCTGTGGTTTCTGTGTCTGTGGTGTCTGTGGCTTCTGTGGTTTCTGTGTCTGTGGTTTCTGTCTCTGTGGTTTCTGTGTCTGTGGTGTCTGTGGCTTCTATGGTGTCTGTGGTGTGGTGTCTGTGGCACAAAGACAGTGAATATACAGTATTTATTATCATTATTATTATTATTGTTTATTTTAAAGCATCACAATCTCATTGTTCAACTGGCCTGACTCCGCCCATAATTTCTGTTATCACAGGAAGTGTGAGAGTTCTGCTTCCTGTTTAATGGGATCTTTAGAGCCAGCTAGTCCTCAGGCTGTGTGTGTGTGTGTGTGTGTGTGTGTGTGTGTGTGTGTGTGTGTGTGTGTGTGTGATAATAACTTGTCCTCCTTCTCAGGAGTTAATGCACATTACATGTTTCCTTCCCTCTCTGGGCCCGACCCACGCAACACACACACACACACACACACACACACACACACACACACACACACACACATATATGCACACATCTGTCTAGGTCAGTGTGTGTGTGGGAGATTTGTGAATAATTGAAGTGAGCAGCTTGGTGGAAACTCGGGGAAAGAAGAGAGGAAGGAGAGAGAGAGAGAGAAAGAGAGAGAGAAAGAGAGAGAGAGAGAGAGAGACACAGATAGACAGATAGACAGACAGAAAGAGAAAGAGACAGACAGAAAGAGAGAAAGATATAAATGAGTGTTTGATGAAGGAACAATGATTTCTACCTCAGCTCTGATTGGTTGATGCCTGATCCTTGGCCACACCCTCTGCTTGTTCCTCACAGCTCAACCAATCAGTTTGCTCAAAGGTAGATTGATATGGGGAATTGAACCTGCAACCTTCTACCCAAAACCTGTTGAAGTGCTGACATGTTGCACAATATGGAAATATATATGGAAGTATATTAAATATGGAAGTATGTGCCATGTACAGTACATGTGTGTATATATCTCATGTCTCTCTCTCTCTCTCCCTCTCTCTCTCTCTCTCTCTCTCTCTCTCTCTCTCTCTGTATATATATATATATATATATATATCAGAATCAGAATCAGAATCAGAAATACTTTATTGATCCCCGAGGGGAAATTGGACACAAAAATATATATGTATATACATATACATATATATACATACATATGTGTGTGTGTGTGTGTGTGTGTGTGTTCCACAGGAAGCGCTGGTACAGGCGTTTTGTTTAATGAGAACGGCGATGCTCCTGGTCGATACGACATCTTCCAGTTCCAGATGACCAATCACAGCCACCCTGGCTACCATGTCATCGGCCAGTGGACCAATAATCTGCGACTCAACGTAAGAAAAATAATGAAAAGATTCTGGAATATGGACAGTTCTATTGAAGGTGTGAAGGATGGAAAGAAGGAGTAGGGACACTGTATAGCCGGTGGGGGGGGGGGGGGGGGGGCTTCAATATAATGTTGTGCTTTAGCATAATTAAGATTTCTAGTTCCTGTAGTTGTTTTATGTGGTTTGGTTTAATAGGAACACCACAGGAGTTCTGTAGCAGCTGATGAAAGATCAAAGGCCCAGAGCCGTCCCTTCAGACCGAAGATGGACTTTCATGAAGAAGTTGATAGGATAATCTGAGCTAAATTAACTAAGAAACTGGAAGCAGGTAGAATACCTTCTGGTCGTTTGTCAGGTACGACAAGAGAAACCAAAACATCATCACACTCATGTTTCCAGTCTTTTAAGATAATCAAAGCAGCAGCAGTATCACCAAGGTATGAAGACATCAAGAAGAAATCTAAAAACCAGGACAAGGTTCAGTCAGGCTGCTGGAGCCCAGAGGAGGAGATTTATGGACTAAAACACTGGACAGCTGCTTCTTTTGTTCACTTATCCAACCTGTCTTATGACAGATATTAATACAGTCATCAATTGTATCTTTAATGTTAGCAGTTGGGTCAGACTGGACATAACAATTTCTGATCATTAATTGGCTTTTAATGCCAGAGTCATATTTCTCCAAACTCATGAGCAGAGAGAATGATAAACTCTGTTTCACTTCCTGTTCAGTCTGTTTTGGAGCTTCAGTTTCCACTAAGTGACTGAAGGTGGTGAGAGTTAAGACTAGAAGACGGTAAAACATGACTTCTGTTTGAAAGGCCGGCTTCTCTTGATGCATCACTAGATAGTAAACAGGTCCGTAATGGGTCTGTAAACAGGTCTGTAACGGGTCTGTAAACAGGTCTGTAAACAGGTCTGTAAACAGGTCTGTAACAGGTCTGTAAACAGGTCTGTAACGGGTCTGTAACGGGTCTGTAACAGGTCTGTAAACAGGTCTGTAACGGGTCTGTAACGGGTCTGTAACAGGTCTGTAAGGGGTCTGTAAACAGGTCTGTAACGGGTCCGTAAACAGGTCTGTAACGGGTCCGTAAACAGGTCTGTAAACAGGTCTGTAACGGGTCTGTAACGGGTCTGTAACAGGTCTGTAAGGGGTCTGTAAACAGGTCTGTAACGGGTCCGTAAACAGGTCTGTAACGGGTCCGTAAACAGGTCTGTAAACAGGTCTGTAACGGGTCTGTAAACAGGTCTGTAACGGGTCTGTAACAGGTCTGTAAACAGGTCTGTAACGGGTCTGTAACGGGTCTGTAACAGGTCTGTAACGGGTCTGTAACAGGTCTGTAAACAGGTCTGTAACGGGTCCGTAAACAGGTCTGTAACGGGTCTGTAACAGGTCTGTAAACAGGTCTGTAACAGGTCTGTAACGGGTCTGTAACGGGTCTGTAACAGGTCTGTAACGGGTCTGTAACAGGTCTGTAAACAGGTCTGTAACGGGTCCGTAAACAGGTCTGTAACGGGTCTGTAACAGGTCTGTAAACAGGTCTGTAACGGGTCTGTAACAGGTCTGTAACAGGTCTGTAAACAGGTCTGTAAACAGGTCTGTAACGGGTCCGTAAACAGGTCTGTAACGGGTCTGTAACAGGTCTGTAAACAGGTCTGTAACGGGTCTGTAACGGGTCTGTAACAGGTCTGTAATGGGTCTGTAAACAGGTCTGTAAACAGGTCTGTAACAGGTCTGTAACGGGTCTGTAAACAGGTCTGTAACGGGTCTGTAAACAAGTCTGTAACAGGTCTGTAACAGGTCTGTAACAGGTCTGTAAACAGGTCTGTAACAGGTCTGTAACAGGTCTGTAAAAGGGTCTGTAACAGGTCTGTAAAAGGGTCTGTAACGGGTCTGTAAACAGGTCTGTAATGGGTCTGTAAACAGGTCTGTAACAGGTCTGTAACTGATGGTACAGATACAGAGGTACAGATGTTAACATGTCATGACATGACATGAGGAAGATCTTTTAAGCTGCTAATTTTATACCTGTCTGTCTGTCTACCTGTCTCTCTCTCTCTATCTGTCTCTTTACCTCTCTCTCCTCTTGTCTGTCTCTCTTGCTCTCCTCCTCTCTGTTTGTCTGTCTCTCTCCCTGTCTCCCTGTCCACCTGTCTGTCTCTCAGCTGGATGAGATGCAGTGGTCTGGAGGAGACAAGTCTGTTCCTGACTCCATCTGTAGTTTTCCCTGCAGTCCAGGAGAGAGGAAGAAGATGGTGAAGGGAGTTCCATGCTGCTGGCACTGTGAGGTACACACACATACACACACACACACACACACACACACACACACACTCACACACACACACACACACCCCGCCCGGTTCAGACTTGTCGTCCCATCAGGAACAAAGAAGAAGACGGGGGATCACTCTCCGCCTGATTCTGTCAAAAACATTTTCACTCACATTTAAATAATCGTCTTCTATCATTTCTTCTTTCATGGTGGAGAAGCTACAGTTTCATTTATATTATGAAAGTATTTTGATGTGCTGGGCGGAGTTCACCTGTCTGTCTGCCTGTCTGTCTCTCTGTCTGTCTGTCTGCCTGTCTGTCTGTCTGATTCTCTCTCTCTCTCTCTGTGTCTATGTCTCTCGCCCCTCCAGCTGTGTGATGGTTACCAGTACCAGTTGGATGAGTTCACCTGTGAAACTTGTCCGTCTGACATGCGTCCGACTCTGAACCGGACCGGCTGTCGCCCTACACCCATCATCAAGCTGGAGTGGAACTCCCCCTGGGCCCTAGTGCCCGCCTCCCTCGCCCTGCTTGGTATCCTAGCAACCAGCGGCGTGGTCCTCACCTTCATCCGCTTCAATGACACTCCCATTGTCAGAGCGTCAGGCAGGGAGCTCAGCTATGTACTACTGACAGGTACACAGTACTACTACTACTACTACTACTACTACTACTACTACCACTACTACTACTACTACTGCTACTACTACTACTACTACTACTACTACTACTACTAATACTACCACTACTACTACTACTACTGCTACTACTACTACTACTACTACTACTACTACTACTACTGCTACTACTACTACTACTACTACTACTACTACTAATACTACCACTACTACTACTACTACTGCTACTACTACTACTACTACTACTACTACTACTACCACTACTACTACTACTACTACTACTACTACTACTACTACTACTGCCACTACCACTACTACCACTACTACTACTACTACTACTACAACTACCACTATACAACTACCACTATATACAACAACATGCTCAGCATCAGAGCATCAGGCAGGGAGCTCAGCTATGTACTATACTACTGACAGGTAAACAGTACTACAAACAGGTAAACAGTACTACTGACAGGTAAACAGTACTATTAACAGGTAAACAGTACTACTGACAGATGACAGTACTTATGAAAGATGACAGTACTTCTGACAGGTGACAGTACTTCTGACAGGTGACAGTACTACTGACAGGTGACAGTACTACTGACAGGTGACAGTACTTCTGACAGGTGACAGTACAACTGACAGATGACAGTACTACTGACAGGTGACAGTACTACTGACAGGTGACAGTACAACTGACGGGTTAACAGTACTACTAACAGGTAAACAGTACAACTGACAGGTGACAGTACTTCTGACAGGTGACAGTACTACTGACAGATGACAGTACTACTAACAGGTGACAGTACTACTGACAGGTGACAGGTGACAGGTGACAGTACTACTGACAGGTGACAGGTGACAGGTGACAGTACTACTGACAGGTGACAGTACTACTGACAGGTGACAGGTGACAGGTGACAGGTGACAGGTGACAGGTGACAGTACTACTCAAGTCAAGAAACTTTATTGTCATTGTACTGCTGTGCAAGACAACAACACAACAAAATTACGATGGCACTCCCTGATAATAATAAATAAAAACACTATAAAAGAACAATATAAATTGGAGTAGATATAAATAGGAGCCGATGCTCAAGTGCAACCGGTGTGCAAATAAACAATAAGTGGGGTAGTCAGGCCATGTTCAGCAATTTGACAGCTTTGGGGAAGAAGCTGTTTTTCAGTCTTGTGGTGTGTGCATATTGTCCTGTATCGCCTGCCAGAGGGGAGAAGTCTGAAGAGGTGAGTCGGGTCACGGATGATGTTGGAGGCCCCGCCCCGACAGAGGGCCTGGTAGATGATGTTGGAGACCCCGCCCCCACAGAGGGCCTGGTAGATGATGTTGGAGGCCCCGCCCCCACAGAGGGCCTGGTAGATGATGTTGGAGGCCCCGTCCCGACAGCAGGCCTGGTAGATGATGTCGGAGGCCCCACCCCGACAGAGGGCCTGGTAGATGATGTCGGAGGCCCCGTCCCGACAGAGGGCCTGGTAGATGTCCAAGACTGCCGGCAGCTGTGTCCCTATGATGTTTTGGGCCGTCTTGATGACCCTCTGCAGAGCTATCTGGTCCTTCCTGGTGCAGCTGGCATACCAGGCTGTGATACAATACGTCAGGATACTCTACACTGTGCACCGGTTAAAGTTCACGAGAAGGCTCTGGGGCAGTCTGGCTCTCCTCAGCTTCCTCAGGAAGTAGAGGGGTTGTTGTGACAGTGGAGGTGTGTATGGCCCAGGAGAAGTCCTCAG
Source organism: Centroberyx affinis (assembly GCF_046629955.1). Classification (NCBI taxonomy): domain Eukaryota; kingdom Metazoa; phylum Chordata; class Actinopteri; order Beryciformes; family Berycidae; genus Centroberyx; species Centroberyx affinis. Next base: position 6,533 of record NW_027284834.1, on the reverse strand, counting down.
TGATGTGCGCCCCCAATTTAAAACTGGAGACTCGCTCCACGGCCTCGCCGTCAATGAACACTGGGACGAGATCTGTTCTCCTTGTCTTCCTAAAGTCAACTACAATCTCTTTTGTCTTCTTGTTGTTAAGAATGAGATTGTTGGCAGAGCACCAGGCTATCAGGTTTCGTACCTCGTCCCTGTATGCTGACTCATCATTGTTGGAGATCAGGCCCATGACTGTCGTGCCGTCTGCAAACTTGATGATGGTGTTTGTTGCATGGACAGGTAGACAGTCATGGGTGAAGAGGGCATACAGGAGAGGGCTCAGCACACATCCCTGTGGAACACCAGTGTTCTGGGTGAGGGTGGAGGATGTATGCTTTCCTAACCTGACAGTCTGGGGACGGTTGGTCAGAAAATCCAGAGTCCAGTTGCAGATGGTTGAGTTCAGACCCAGGCTGTGGAGTTTGGACACTAGTCCGTTGGGAATGACAGTGTTGAATGCCGAACCGAAGTCCAGGAAGAGCATCCTGACGTACGTGTTTGGTCTATCCAGGTGATCCAGGGCGGTATGGAGGGCAAGGCTGATCGCATCCTCTGTTGATCTGTTTGCCCGGTAGGCAAACTGGTGCTGGTCCAAGTCGTTCAGGCAACTCACATTTTTTTGCTTGGGGACGGGCACGATGGCTGTAGATTTGAGGCACGTCGGAACAACAGCGAAGGTCAGGGAGAGGTTGAAAATGTTGGTGAAGGCCTCTGCCAGCTGGTCGGCGCATGCCTGAAGCACCCGCCCTGGGACGCCATCAGGTCCAGCTGCCTAACTTGCATTAACGCTGTGCAATGCCCTTCTAACCTCATTCACTGACAGGTGACAGGTGACAGTACAACTGACAGGTGACAGTACTACTGACAGGTGACAGGTGACAGTACAACTGACAGGTGACAGTACTACTGACAGGTGACAGTACTACTGACAGGTGACAGGTGACAGTACAACTGACAGGTGACAGTACTACTGACAGGTGCCAGTACTACTGACAGGTGACAGTACTACTGACAGGTGACAGTACTACTGACAGGTGACAGTATAACTGACTGATGACAGTACTACTGACAGGTGACAGTACTACTGACAGGTGACAGGTGACAGTACAACTGACAGGTGACAGTACTACTGACAGGTGCCAGTACTACTGACAGGTGACAGTACTACTGACAGGTGCCAGTACTACTGACAGGTGACAGTACTACTGACAGGTGACAGTACTACTGACAGGTGACAGTATAACTGACTGGTGACAGCACCAAGCAGCCCCAGACGGAGCCGCCGGTCTCCAGATGTTCTGCCAGATATTCAGACAGTCGGTCGGTCGGTCGGTCGGTCGGTCGGTGATGATTATTAGTGGTGAAGATGGATGTTTGATTTTGTCTCTAGGAATCTTCCTGATCTACCTGATCACCTTCCTGATGATCGCGGAGCCGGGCGCCGTGGTCTGTGCGTTCCGGCGGCTGCTGCTGGGCCTCGGCATGGCCATCACCTACTCCGCCATGCTCACCAAGACCAACCGCATCTACCGCATCTTCGAACAGGGCAAGAAGTCCGTCTCCACACCCAAATTCATCAGCCCGACCTCCCAGCTGGTCATCACCTTCATCCTGATCTCTGTCCAGGTAAAGATCTTTAGGCAGGCAGGCAGACAGGCAGACAGGCAGGCAGGCAGGCAGACAGGCAGACAGGCAGACAGGCAGACAGGCAGGCAGACAGACAGACAGACAGACAGACAGGCAGACAGACAGACAGACAGACAGACAGATAGGCAGGCAGGCAGGCAGGCAGACAGACAGACAGACAGACAGACAGATAGGCAGGCAGACAGGCAGGGAGACAGACAGACAGACAGACAGACAGGCAGGCAGGCAGACAGACAGACAGGCAGACAGACAGACAGACAGACAGACAGACAGACAGACAGGCAGGCAGACAGGCAGGCAGACAGACAGACAGATAGGCAGGCAGGCAGGCAGGCAGACAGACAGACAGGCAGGCAGGCAGGCAGGCAGGCAGACAGACAGGCAGACAGATACAGTATGTGTCTGAAACTCATGATGAAAGGATAATTCCAGTTATATTCCAACAATTTTCCAAGGTTTTGGCGTCATGACTGATTCTGATCAAACACAAACACAGGAAATAGAGTGACGTTAGATGATGGTGTGTGTGTGTGTGTGTGTGTGTGTGTGTGTGTGTGTGTGTCAGGTTCTGGGTGTGTTTGTGTGGTTTGCTGTAGTCCCGCCCCACACCATCATCGACTATGAAGAGCTCCGCCCCCCGAACCCCGACCTCGCCCGAGGAATCCTGAAGTGTGACATGTCAGATCTGTCAATCATCTGCTGCCTCAGCTACAGCATTGTATTGATGGTAGGTATTGATCTGTTATTGATCTTTTGGTTGACCTGTTGACAGAGAATATACTGTAGATTGATATTGGCAGGTGTAGTTGGAAGGATGGATGTTTGGATAGTAAGAGGCTGTGTGTTGCTAGGTAACCTGTTTACTGTTTATTGTTTATTAAATGGATTCCCATTAGCTGACGCCTTGGCGACCGCTAGTCTTCCTGGGCTCCACAAAAAGGACATAAGACATAAAACATACAATACATAACATAACACATACAGTTAAAATGGTACAATCAGATACTTAGGTGTATAGTATCAGTACAAACAATACACATTATATTCTGTCAAATACAATTGGTTCCAGTCATATGGTCAGCGGCTCAAACTGTGTCTTTAATAGTTTTTTGAATGAGTTTGTTCTGTGAGGAGAAAGTGAGTTCCAAGACTTTACTGAGCGGTAAACTGAGTTTGAGGAGGTTTGGTATCAGGTGACCTGAGCTGGCGGTCCTGGTGTAATGGTTATGTCTGTTTCTTGTGTTTAGCACTTGGTTAAAGAAATATTCAGGTGTCTGATTAAATACATTTCTGAAGAACATGAGGAGGCTATAGTGGAGTTTCATTTCAACTGAGAACCAGGACAGGCGAGTGTGCATATATGCTATTTGTGCATGTTGAGCAATGGAGCCGATCTGGCAGATTTTAAACTAGTTGTAGTTTATTTATGTCTTTCTTAGCTGCCGCTGACCATATAACTGGACAATACTGCAGGTGACAAAAGACCAAAGACTGTATTACTTGACAGATAATAGAGGATGTTAAATGTGGAGCATGTGGAGCACCTTCTAATCATTGCTATCCCATTTTGGTCACAATGCCATCAATGTGATCAGACCATGACAATAGTCCATCCAACATTACACCCAGTAGTTTTGTCTTGTAAGCATACTTCTTGAGACAAAAACAATACTTTTAGTTTTGGAAATGTTCAGGGCTAGCTTGTTATTTTTCACCCCATTAGACACTCTCTCTAGATCTTGATTCAAGATGGTTACTAGTTCATTTTTCGTTGAAGCAGTGCTATACAGTGTCGTGTCATCTGCATACAATACCATGTTAGAATTCTCAATTGCTAGAGGCAGATCATTTGTGAAAATAGAGAAAAGTAAGGGGTCCAAGCAGCTTCCTTGTGGAACTCCACAGCTGTTGTATATACATTCAGATAGGCTACCATTTAAAAAAGGCTCTCTGCGATCTCTCAGATAGATAGCTGACCATCCAAGAGAGTGCTAAAGGGCTAAATCCATATTTCTTTAGTTTAATAATCATTATGTCTTGATCTATTACATCAAATGTGGCACTGAAGTCAAGCAAGACTGTGCCTACCATTTTCTTATTATCCATTTGTTTCAGCCAATCATCATTTAACTGGGCTAGGGCAGTGGCTGTAGAGTGACTTTCTCTGTATGCGTGCTGGGAACTAGTGATCAGTTTATTCCTGGCAAAATAATCTTGGCTTTGTTTGAAAATTATCTGCTCTAACAATTTGCTCAGGACAGGAAGTATGCTTATTGGACGACTGTTTGTACCTGTGAAGATTATTATCCATTTATTATCCTTTGGTATTGGAATCACCTTTGCCTCTTTCCAAACCTTTGGGCAAACCCCGTACATTAAGCATTTATTAAAGATGTGGAAAAATTGGAGTAGATACATCAGTAGAAGCAATTCGTAACAGTTTACCATCTAGATGGTAAACTGTTACGGTTTCTCATTTGACAGAGACAACAACGGCCTCTCGATATCAGGGGTGTCAACCTGCACAAAATCAAATTGACAGTTTTTATCCTTCATCATACAGTTCTCAATTAGTGTGCATAGGGAGGAGCCATCAGTGGGTGTCAAGTTCTTTCTGAGATTATCAACCTTGCTCATGAAGTAATTATTGAAATAATTGGCAATCTTAACTGGTTTTGCTAAGAAAGTACCATTAGTTTCTATAAATGAATTTGCCTGATGTGACGACCTTCCCATTATTTCATTCAATGTTTTCCATTGTTTTTTTCCATCATTTTTAGAATCATTGATTCTACTCTGGTAATGTTCTTTCTTTTTACTTCTATTCAGTTTGGTTAACTGTACGCTGTGTGTTGCTAGGTAACCTGTACGGTGTACGCGGTGAAGAGTCGTGGTGTTCCTGAGACGTTTAATGAGGCGAAGCCGATCGGTTTCACCATGTACACCACCTGCATCGTCTGGCTCGCATTCGTACCGATTTTCTTCGGCACCGCCCAGTCCACTGAAAAGGTAAGAACCAAGCCGAGCCGGACCAGGCCAAGCCGAGCCGGACCAGGAGGTGTCTGCTTGGTGCCACTAATGTGTTTTCAGAGAGTCTAACCCGGCTGCATGCTGGAGCCCCCTACAGGCCTGATGGAGGAACTGCAAGGAAGACTGGTGGACTTGATCTGGTCAGGTCAGCGTTGGACCGCAGCTGGAAGGTTTACTGGAGCTGCAGGCTGCTGTGGAGGGTTTGGGTGTGGACCTGGTTCCACCTGGTTCCACCTGGTTCCACCTGGTTCCACCTGGTTCCACCAAAGCATATTTTCTGAAGCCAGTATGTTTTTCTCATCAGCCAGGAGGAAATGAGGAACCAAGACACTCACTTGCGTTTTGCCGAAACGTGGCGGAGTTAGTTTTTAATCATGTTCAGTATTCAGAACTTGCCAATGTAATAAAGGCATTTTAATTTATTTTCACTTCAAGTTGAGTGCCTTGGTTTCTCATATCCTCCTGTCTGATGTATATATCCCCTGCCAAAGACCACCTTCTTGTAGATAATAGATAGATAGATACCTTTATTGTCACTGTATGAGTACAATGAAATGTCGTTTGGAGCAAGCCTATAGATGCCTAATTAAGGATAAAAACTATAAGAAAATATAAACACTATGGAGTATAAGATACAAAAATATAAAATAGATAAGAATGAAATAATACTGTATATACACAGAATAAAAGAGTGAAATGTCCGGTACTGGGAGCAAGTGGAGCCAGTAATGCAGCAGTTTTAGTTGGAGAGATATTGCATAGAACAGATTATTGCACTTGAAGGGGGGGGGGGGGGGGGGGGGGGTAGCATAGGTGAGTTACGGGGGGGGGGGGGGGGTTGAAATAATTGATACAGTTGGTAGTTTCAAGAAGATCTCCTGTCCTATCTTCCTTTATTTCCTTTTTCTCTCATTATTTGCAATGGGAACACTGCGCTTTTTCCTCTTGGGCCCTTCACAGTTTTTATGGTCGCTCAGAGTTGAAGGAGGAGAAACTGATTTCTGGTATCTGAGCATCCCGGCCTCTACCAAATAACAAACCAATTAGCACAACATTAACCTTAAAGATACCTGGTAAAAATACAAGAAAGAGGATTAAGCGGCTGGTTCAGGATCAGCTGACAGAAGAATAAAGGATTATTAGAGCTGATGGTCTTTGTCAGATCCGGTTCCTCTGGAATCTGGTCTGTCATCAGGTCCTCAGCTCCATCACTGCACAGCTGCTGAATTCGCCACCGCTTCCTGTGTACAGCTTTATTTTGATTGGTTGAAAATGTTTTTATTGTTGTTTGAAAAAATCGCTCTGAGATGGAACCAACAATATAGTTGTAGTTGTCATTTTGGATGTTTTTATAGTTATAGTTGTAGTGTGAACACAGACATTCTGTTTACTTACAACGATTCTAATCTTGTTACAGTTATAGTTATCTTTATAGTTATAGTTATCTTTATAGTTATAGTTATAGTTATCTTTATTGTTATAGTTATCTTTACAGTTATAGTTATCTTTATAGTTATAGTTATAGTTATCTTTATAGTTATAGTTATCTTTACAGTTATAGTTATCTTTATAGTTATAGTTATAGTTATCTTTATAGTTATAGTTATCTTTATAGTTATAGTTATAGTTATCTTTATAGTTATAGTTATCTTTATAGTTATAGTTATAGTTATCTTTATTGTTATAGTTATCTTTATTGTTATAGTTATCTTTATAGTTATAGTTATCTTTATTGTTATAGTTATCTTTATAGTTATAGTTATCTTTATTGTTATAGTTATAGATGTGAACAGGCCTTAAGAGGCTGGTTCATGATCAGCTGATAGAAG
>NW_027284833.1:7500-9447 GCF_046629955.1 Centroberyx affinis | reverse complement strand
TGTATTTTTTTGTGATGTTGGATTACAGCTGGGCGATATGACCTGAGATTCATATCACTATATACTGTCACAGGTGCAATGCTGCAAACTGGCCCCCGATTGGACGGATTTCAGTCATTCTTTAGAGAGGGAGCCAATCAGGAGTTAGTCCAGCTGTGATGCGTTTCCTGGACTGAACTGGATTTCTGAAAAATGTAGAAACTTTAAATTTAACCAGTCAAACACAATCATGTTGTATTCATTAAAAATCATTGATCATGTATGTATATAAATAGAAGAACATTTTAATTCCTATAATATGGGACCTTTAAAGTGAAATGGAGTCTGCAGAGGAAGGCTATCGTGTTCGTATCCAGAGTTTAACATCCAGACTGAAACACGAGACCAGACTGATGGGAGTCTGTGATGTCATAGTTTAGGTGTGTGTGTGTGTGTGTGTGAAACAGTAACACGTGAGTGAGAGTCCTCTCTGGTCTGGTTGCTTTCTCAGGTTTAACAGTTTGGAGCGTTCAGTTTAAACAGCTGAACCGCTCCGCCAAATGGGAATAATTAGCAGAAAATAAGCTGGAGAATCCTATTAAAGCTGATTTTATTAAAAAATTCAGCCCTCTAATCAGCTAAATGACAAAGTGTGGCTGCAGCAGAGAAGATTGTTCCATCTAAACCTCATGGAGACGCTGTAGATTTGCTCTGTTTGCCCAAACAAATGTGTAATATTTCTTCTTTCCTGAAGCGTAATCTGACCAGTAAATATCAGCAGGTTCCTGGATGGTAGAGAGGAGCGGGCCGAGGCTGAAGGCTCCTGCCACACCAAGGTCCCTTCAAAAATCTGGCATTTTGTTTTTGCCTTGCTGATTGGCAAAAAACACACATCGGAAAATATAATTTGAGACTTTATTACTAATTTGTAGGGTGTTCTGGTAAATTCGGCATGTAGATAATCCTCCAAACAGCTCGAATTTTAACAGGCCGGCTCATTTATGCTCCGGGGAAGTGGAGTTACTTCACACACAGAGCGACTCCTGACCTTCCATATGTTCCAAAAATCCACAGACAACTGACACATCCAAACTGAAGGGAAAACTCCTCCATAAAACCCTGTAACTCAGTTAACAAGACTAGGTCAAAACCTAGTATATGGCTGGACCGTGTATGGGTGTCACTAACTCCGCTGTAGACTGTTAATATACAGAATAATAGTCCATACATCCATACTGATTGTTCCAGTGCGTCCCGTCTCTCTCTCTCCACCGCTGTCCTCTCCATCGCGCCCACGGCCCGCATCCATCCTCCTGATCCAAGCGCCAGGCGTTCTATTACCCGTCGGTGTCCCGAAAACGCTGTTCGCCGGACACCCGGGAACAAATCGGCGCCCGGCACCGGCCGGAACCGTGGCCCCGGGAAAGTCCAGGAAGGTCGGCAGGAAGCCCTCAGCGTGATGAAACCTCCATGCTTCTTTGTGTCTCTCTCTCCCCAGACAGAACAGAGGGGCTTCAGGTGGACTGAGCTCAGACATATGCATCGAAATAAACGGCGATATGATATAATTGTATAGATTCTACTTTAGCTTCAGTTAGCTTCAGTTAGCTTCAGTTAGCTTCAGCTTACATGCATGATATCGGTCAGCCTGCTTACTGTGTGGGAGAAACAGGCTCCCGATCTCAGTGGAGAAACAAGATGGCGGAGAAAACAAAACTTAAATTTCTGGCTCTGTGATCCTGTGATGTGAATGTAGAGTGAATGATCAGCAGTGTGAGCCGGCAGATTATAAAGACCGCCTGCTTGACTTGTTTGAATGTGGTCGGTCGTGAGAGTCAGCTTGGATTGGACGGCTGATAGCCAATCAGCCGCCAGCGTGCCCGACCTCAGAGGAGCTAACCCTGTAACATCCACAGTGTGAAGGTTCTGAACCTGCTGCTCTCTGGTCTCAGGTCTGCTGGCGTCGCC